>NC_038241.2:20904234-20904718 GCF_000004515.6 Glycine max | reverse complement strand
TCTTGAGAAATTCAAATGGTCAGAGCTTTTCTCTAGGATGTTAGATTAAGGCGCATCACATATAGAGACGCTCGAAAATGAACAACGGAAGCTCTCGGGAAATTAAAATGGTCATAACTTTTCACACTGAGGTCCGATTCAGGCTTAATTTTTATTTATACGCTAGAAATTAAACATCGGAAGTTATCAAGATATTCAAATGGTCATAACCTTTCACACGGATGTCCGATTTGGGCACATCATATGTCGAGACGCTCGAAATTGAACAACGGAAGCTCTTGAGAAATTCAAATGGGCATAACTTTTCACACGGATGTACCATTCGGGCGAATCACATATCGAGACGCTCGAAATTGAACAACGGAAGCTCTTGAGAAGTTCAAATGGTCAGAACTTTTCACACGGATGTCCGATTCGGGCGCATCACATGTCGAGAGGCTCGAAATTGAACAACGGAAGCTCTTGAGACATTCAAATGGTCATA
>NC_038241.2:20889686-20902615 GCF_000004515.6 Glycine max | reverse complement strand
CGGAAGCTCTTGAGAAATTCAAATGGTCATATCTTTTCACACGGATGTCCGATTCAGGCTTATAATATATCGATACGGTCGAAATTAAACATCGGAAGCTCTCGAGAAATTCAAATGGTCATAACTTATCACACGGATGTCCGATTCGGGCGCATAATATGTTGAGAGGCTCGAAATTGAACAATAGATGCTCTTGAGAAATTCAAATGGTCATAACATTTCACACGGATGTCCAATTCAGACAAATCACATCACGACACCCTCAGAATTGAACAACGGAAACTCTTGATAAATTCAAATGGTCATAACATTTAACTCGAATGTCCAATTTTGGCGCATTACATATAGTGACACTCGAAATTGAACAACGGAAGCTCTCGTGAAATTCAAATGGTCATAACTTTTCACACGGATGTCCGATTCAGGCTTATAATATATTGATACGGTCGAAATTAAACATCAGAAACTCTCGAGAAATTCAAATGGTCATAACTTTTCACACGGATGTCCGATTCGGGCGCATAATATGTCGAGAGGCTCGAAATTGAACAACGGAAGCTCTTGAGACATTCAAATGGTCATAACTTTTCACACGGATGTCCGATTCAGGCAAATCACATATCGAGACGCACAAAATTGAACAACGGAAGCTCTTGAGAAATTCAAATGGTCAGAACATTTCACACGGATGTTAGATTAAGTCGCATCACATATAGAGACGCTCGAAAATTAACAACGGAAGCTCTCGGGAAATTAAAATGGTCATAACTTTTCACACTGAGGTCCGATTCAGGCTTATAATATATTGATACGCTCGAAATTAAACATCGGAAGCTGTGGAGATATTCAAATGGTCATAACTTTTCACACGGATGTCCGATTCGGGCGCATAATATGTCGAGAGGCTTGAAATTGAACATCGGAAGCTCTTGAGAAATACAAATGGTCATAACTTTTCACACGGATGTCCGATTCGGGCGCATAATATGTCGAGAGGCTTGAAATTGAACATCGGAAGCTCTTGAGAAATACAAATGGTCATAACTTTTCACACGGATGTCCGATTCAGACAAATCACATAACGAGACGCTCAGAATTGAACAACGGAAGCTCTTGAGAAATTCAAATGGTCATAACATTTAACTCGAATGTCCAATTTTGGCGCATCACATATAGTGACACTCGAAATTGAACAACGGAAGCTCTCGTGAAATTCAAATGGTCATAACTTTTCACACGGATGTCCGATTCAAGCTTATAATAAGTGATACGCTCGAAATTAAACATCGGAAACTCTCGAGAAATTCAAATGGCCATAACTTTTCACACGGATGTCCGATTCGGGCGCATAATATGTCGAGAGGCTCGAAATTGAACAACGGAAGCTCTTGAGAAATTCAAATGGTCATAACTGAAATTCTGATACCAATGCCAGATGTCGTACCGGATGTCACGACATCACGCTTCAGAACATGCAGATTATATTTGACAGTATGAACAGATTAAACAAGTAAATAACACAAGAGAATTGTTAACCCAGTTCGGTGCAACGTCACCTACATCTGGGGGCTACCAAGCCAGGGAGGAAATCCACTAAAATAGTGTTAGTTCGAAGATCTAACAGCCACTGTTTACAACCTTCTCACCTAACCACTACCCGTGCAATCTCTACCTAAGAGCCACTCTTAGATATGAGAACCCCTCTCACCCCCTCTCAATCACTCTCCCGTGTTTACAAATAAATCAAAGACACACCAGAGATTGCTCTCTGAACAAAAGAGATCAACTCTACACACTCAGGTCCAACACTTGATGTTAGGGTAGCATCAAGGTGGCTCACAAAACACTCAAGTCCCAAAACTCACAAAATAACTCTTCAATCCCGGACTTGGTAGAAAACTCGTGCAGCCTTCATGTTTATATAGCAGTGTGCGTATCTGGGCTGCAACAACTTGTGCTGGATGAGATCTATCATTCTCCTGAAAAATCTGCACTTAAAGAACTAAAAGATAACGTTTGATCTTTTAGTTTTTATCTTTAATCTTTAATCCCTGAACGAACTATTCAAGTTTGTAATTCGAACTTTAATTATCTTTTAATTCGTTCCTAAAGATAGATCTTCTAATCTGGTTCTAACTGCACAATAATCTGTTAAAGATATAACAGATTTATGTGTCCAGTATTTTCGGGCAGGATGTCCTGGACATCGTATCCGACATCGTGGATCCTGCAGCTTCAATTCTTCATTTCACATTTTATCTTGCCTTGTGCATTGTGCAGCAACTCCAGTATTTTCGGGCAGGATGTCCTGGACATTGTATCCGACATCGTGGATCCTGCAGCTTCAATTCTTCATTTGACATTTTATCTTGCCTTGTGCATTGTGCAGCCCGATCTTATTCCTTGACATAACGTTGGACATCATGTGCAGCAACTCCAGCTTTCCTTCATTGTCTAAGTGCTTATGTTTTAACAAAATGTTAGCCAATCTTTTAAAACTCAGTAAAGCTAAGCACTAACAATCTCCCCCTTTGGCAAATTTTGTCTAAAACATACTTAGACACTTCCTGAGCAGGTACGAGCAGTTATGCAAGTGGGATCAGCAACTTTCATTATCAGAGTAATCAAGCACAGCGGTATCTGTAGTGGTAACAGCAAAATTCTGCAAGTTGCAAGTCGTTTCCAGGATGTCAAGACATCTCACGTGACATCAGCTTTCTGCTCCCCCTGTCTCCATGCTCCTACTGCTGTGAAGCAGTTCACTGCAGCATCTTCTATCAGCTACTAGTCTTTTCCAGGATGTCAAGACATCTCATGTGACATCAGCTTTCTGCTCCCCCTGTCTCCATGCTCTTACTGCAGCATCTTCTATTAGCTACTAGTAGTTACAGTAGCTTACATCAGTCATCATCAGCAGCAGCAGTCTCCCCCTCAAAATCATGAATCATGCATACATCGTATCCTACTTCTCATAAATACTACTATTGCATACATAGTATCCTACTTCTCAAAATCATGCATAATACCATTAATACCATTACTCCCCCTTTTTAGACAGAATTTGACAAAAGTAGAATGCATGAACTTTAAGGTGCAAATATTACAGACCAATAGTAATCCATTGTTCAAAGGGACATGCCCCTATAGCTAATAAGAGTAAAAAGCAAAAATAAAGGTCTGATGGTCATGGGGTGGCTTCAGAATCATCATCATCTGATTCAGTATCCTCTGCTGCATCTTCCTCTTCCTCAGCTGCTTCTTCTTCTTCCTCAGCTGCTTCTTTTTCTTCCTCAGCTGCTTCACCATCATCAATGCCACTGTCTGAGAGTCTTTTGATCAGGCGTTCCAGCTCCATTTTCTTCTCTGTGGTGGCTTTGATGGTTGCTTCCAGCACCTTGCATGTCTCCTTGAGTTCAGCAATCAAAGCATCCTTGGACACAGCACCTGAAGCAGCAGTTTTCCCTGATGTCGAGACAATGTCTGGGACATGTGTCCCCTCAAACAGTTTGTAGTGCAGGGATAGAGCAGATTCTCTCTTCTTCACAGAGTCAGTGTAGTTTAAGATATTGGGATGTTGACTCAACATAATGCCACACAATACAGTTGGGAAGGCAATGGGTAATTTGACAGCAAAGGATTCTGAATGCTTAACAGTTTGATCAAAAATATAGTTTCCAAAATTAAATTTGGACTTGGTTCCAACAGCATACAGAAATTTACCCAAACCTGTGGCAACAGTGGAAGTATGATTGGTGGGTACCCAGTTTGCAGCGCCAATCCTGTGCAGGATTGCATACTTCACACTTAGCTTCCCTGCAGAAAGCTTCCCTTTCTTTGGCCACTGCTGGACTTGTTTGGCAGTGATTTCCTTGGCAATTCGATGCTCAGACACAGCAATATCCACCACTCCTTCAGTTGGTCTGCCCAGGTATTTGTTGATTACAGCAGGGGAGAATCTAACACATTTTCCTCTGACAAACACTTTCTGATACTCATCACTCTTTCTGTTTGTTATGTCAGAGGGAATGTTGACAATGAATTCCCTGACTAGGCTTTCATAGCAATCTCCCAACTTGGTGACAGTTTTCAGCAGTCCAGCAGCCTTGATGAGGTCCATGATCTCCTTGCAATCCAAGGCATCTCTTCCCAGTTCTCTTTCCAAGGCAAGTCTGCGTTGATACACAAATTTCCACCTTTCAACATTGCCAATGGAGTGGAATGAGATGTTGTCCAATGGTGCATCAGGGACATTTCCAGGCACCTTTTTCCCTGATGTCTTGGCCCTCTTGATGTTGGGAACATCTAGTTCGACATCATCATCAGAATCAGATGAGGAAATTTCTTTCCTCTTCTTGGAAGGGATTGCAACTTTGCTCCGTCTGGATGTGGTAGGAGTGATTGGAGTGCTCTTCTTCTGTGCCATAGTTTTGATTCGTCCAGACCTCTTAATGGGGGTTTTTCCCTTTCGGCTTTGTAATCTTTCTGCAATGCCAGGTGCCAACTTGTTGGCAATGGGTTCCTCATCAGATTCTACTTCTTCTAGGTCAATGAGGTCACCTGGAGCAGGTTCTGGTGCCCTTGCTGCAGGGGTCTCCTCTGTGGCTTGATCTTCTTCCTCTGTTGAGTCCTCTTTACTGGATGAAGAAAGGACTTCAGCATTTGGGGTGGAAGATGTTGGAACATCTTTATCAGCATCAGGGACAGAAACATTTGGGGTGGAAGATGTTGGAACATCTTCATCAGCATCAGGGACAGAAGCATTTTTCAAAATGCTACTCACAATACTGCGGATCTTCTTATCCATCTCCGGGTCTACTTCCCTAGGACTTGTTGCAGGGCTAGGGTTTTCGGAAATCTTCACTCCCTGTTGTCTTTTGGGGACCAGTTTCTCAGGAACAGGGGCTTGACCAGGAATCATTTGTATGGGTTGGATATGGAATTCAGGTTGTTCCTGGTTTGATGGTGCTTTGGTGGATGATGGAGATGATGGTACAGAGGGTGAACCAGGAGCTGAAGTTTCTTTTGGTGAGGTAGCCATGGAGAAGCAGAGCCTTTGGAATGGTTTCGTAAATCTCTGAGAGCTGTTAGGGAATGCTGAAAACGAGATTACCACTAAAATATGAGTTTGAATGAGGAATGTAGAGGGACGTGTGAAGCAACGGTCGAATTTGTTTTGGCCCAGTAGAGAACGCGCTATTAACGTTTGAGCACGTTCAGATAACAGTAATTGCTATAAATCTTCTAGCAGACAAATGCCCAGCTTGCCCCTCAGTTTTTCAAACTGATTTGCATCCAATGCCTTTGTGAAAATATCTGCTATTTGTTCCTCAGTGTCAACATGCTCCAGTGTGATAACTTTATCATCAACAAGCTCTCTAATATAGTGATGTCTAATGTCAATGTGCTTGGTTCTGCTGTGTTGAACAGGATTTTTAGAAATATTAATAGCACTCAAGTTGTCACAGTACAATGTCATGACATCTTGTTCGACATTGTACTCCTTGAGCATCTGCTTCATCCAAACTAGTTGTGAACAGCTGCTTCCTGCTGCAATATACTCTGCTTCTGCAGTAGATAGGGACACACAGTTCTGCTTCTTGCTGAACCATGAAATAAGATTGGTTCCCAAATAGAAACATCCACCAGAAGTGCTTTTTCTGTCATCTGCACTTCCAGCCCAATCAGCATCACAATACCCAACCAGCATTGAATCTGAACAATGACAGTACATAATCCCATAGTCACTGGTGCCATTTATATATTTCAGAATTCTCTTTACTTGATTCAAGTGACTTATCTTAGGATTGGCTTGATATCTTGCACAAACACCTACTGCATAGGTGATGTCAGGTCTGCTAGCTGTTAAATATAGTAAGCTCCCAATCATGCTTCTGTACAGACTTTGATCAACACTGGTGCCAGCTTCATCCTTTGACAGCTTCAAGTGAGTAGGTGCAGGTGTTCTTTTATGGCTGGCATTTTCCATCCCAAACTTTTTGACAATGTTCTTTGCATACTTGCTTTGTGAGAGGAATATGGAGTCTTCCATCTGCTTCACTTGGAGTCCCAGAAAATAAGTCAGCTCTCCAACAAGACTCATCTCAAATTCAGATTGCATCTGTTGGACAAAATGTCGAAGCATCTCATTCGACATCCCTCCAAACACAATGTCATCAACATATATCTGTGCTATCATCAAGTTTTCAGCATCTTGTTTGACAAAGAGAGTCTTGTCAATTCCTCCCTTCCTATACCCTTGCTGAGTAAGGAACTCTGTTAGCCTTTCATACCAAGCTCTTGGAGCTTGCTTCAATCCATAGAGAGCCTTCTTGAGCCTGTATACATGATCTGGATGAGTTGGATCTACAAATCCCTTTGGCTGCTCCACATAGACTTCTTCATTCAGGTATCCATTCAGAAACGCGCTCTTCACATCCATCTGGTACAGCTTGAATTTGAGGATGCAAGCTACACCAAGTAACAATCTGATGGACTCAAGTCTAGCAACTGGGGCGAAAGTTTCATCAAAGTCTACACCTTCAATCTGAGTGTAGCCTTGAGCAACAAGTCTGGCCTTGTTTCTGGTTATAACACCTTCTTCATTTGTTTTGTTCTTGAAGATCCACTTGGTGCCAATCACATTAGTTCCCTCGGGTCTAGGAACTAGCTCCCACACTTCATTCCTTTTGAATTGCTCCAATTCTTCTTGCATAGCATTGATCCAGAACTCATCAGTCAGTGCCTCTTTCACATTCTTGGGCTCAATTTTGGAGACAAAGCATGAGTTGGAGACAATCTCAATCTCCCTTGATCTTGTAGTGACTCCTCTGTCTGGATCTCCTATAATCAGCTCCTTGGGGTGCATCTTCTGGATTCTAATGGAGTGTCTCTTGTCAGGTTGATTGATGTTTGGTTCATCTGTAGCAGAATCAGAGTTTTCTGCATTTTCTGCACTTTTAGCTGTATCTGCTACATCGTCTCCCGATGTTCTGACATCTTCTTCGACATCCTTCTTTCTTGCTGGAGTTAGATCATCAACAACCACATTGATGGATTCCATCACAGTTCTGGTTCTGGAATTGAATACTCTATATGCTCTGCTGTTTGTAGAGTATCCCAAGAATATCCCTGCATCACTTTTGGGATCCATCTTTCTCCTTTGCTCTCTATCTGCCAAAATGTAACATGGACTTCCAAAGATGTGGAAGTGCTTGACAGTTGGCTTCCTCCCTTTCCAGATTTCATACAGTGTGGTTGGAGTCCCTCTTCTAAGTGTGACTCTGTTGTGGATGTAGCATGCTGTGTTCATGGCTTCAGCCCAGAGATTATAGGGAAGTTCTTTGGCATGAAGCATGACCCTAGCAGCTTCTTGCAAGGTCCTGTTTTTCCTTTCAACTATGCCATTTTGTTGTGGTGTAATGGCTGCAGAGAACTCATGAGTGATGCCTTCAGATGTGCAGAATTCAGTAAACTTGCTGTTATCAAACTCTCTGCCATGGTCACTCCTGATTCTCTTGATGACACAGTCTTGTTCTCTTTGAAGTCTTAGACTCAACTCCTTGAATACTTCAAAGGTGTCTGATTTCTCTCTGATAAAGTTGACCCAGGTAAATCTGGAGAAATCATCCACACCAACATAGGCATACCTTTTTCCTCCAAGGCTTTCAACTTGCATAGGCCCCATCAAGTCCATGTGAAGTAGTTCCAGCACCCTGGAAGTGGTCTGATGTTGAAGCTTCTGGTGGGACATCTTGACTTGCTTTCCAATCTGACATTCACCACAGATTCTGCCTTCTTCTATTTTCAGATTGGGAATGCCTCTAACAGCACCTTTTTCAATGATTTTCTTCATGCCTCTTAAGTGCAGATGTCCAAATCTTTGATGCCATATTTTGACTTCATCTTCTTTGGAGAATAGACATGTGGAGGAGTAACTGGTTTCTTGAGGTGTCCATAGGTAACAGTTGTCCTTTGATCTGCTGCCCTTCATTAGAACTTCACTCTTCTCATTTGTCACCAAGCATTCTGACTTTGTGAAGTTTGCATTGAATCCTTCATCACACAACTGACTGATGCTGATCAAGTTTGCAGTCAGTCCCTTCACCAGCAGTACTTTGTCCAGACTAGGAAGTCCATCATGGACTAGCTTTCCCATTCCAGTGATCTTTCCTTTAGAGCCATCTCCAAATGTCACATAGCTAGTGGAGCAAGGTTCAATGTTCACCAGGAATTCTTTGACTCCTGTCATGTGTCTGGAACAGCCGCTATCTAGGTACCAATCTTCCTTAGCTGATGCTCTAAGTGAAGTATGAACAACAAGACTAACAGTCTTGTGTTTTGGAACCCACATCATCTTCCTTCCGCTGCTGCTACCTTGAGTTCCATGATGTGGATGGCCATGTAAATGATAGCAAAAGGGCTTTATGTGACCATACTTGCCACAGTAGTGACACCTCCACTTCTTTCTTTTGCTCTTTTTCTGCTGCGTTCCATGATGTCGAGACCGATGTTGTGACATCGTGGCTCCAGTGCTGTTTTTGGCAGGAAAAAATTCTGTCATGGTTGTTCTGCCAGCAGATTTATGATTAAATCCAAGTCCTCTCTGGTTTCCAACATTCTTCCCAAGCTGTAGCACCTCATCAAGCAAATCTGAGCCTTTATTCAGCATCTTTATTGATTTTGTCATGTTTTCCAGTTTAGAGTTCAGAAAACCAATTTCTCCTTTAAGTTCAGAGATTTCCTCTTCATGTGCCTCCTTCTCAGTCTCCAGATTTGCAATGACCTTCTTCAGTTGTGCTTCTTGCTGAAGAATCTTCTCACTTTTGATGCATAGTTCTCTATAGGATATAGCAAGCTCATCAAAAGTGATTTCACTATCTGTATCACTTGAATCTTCAGCAGATTCAAATCTCCCAGTGAGTGCATTCACATCTCTGTCAGAATCACTTTCTTGTTCACTCTCTGTATCATCAGATCGACATACAGAAAGTCCTTTCCTCTGCTTCTTGAGATGAGTGGGACATTCGGCTTTGATGTGTCCATAGCCTTCACACCCATGGCATTGAATTCCTTTGCTGTGACTGGGCTTTTCATCTGACCTTTTCTAGTATTCACTACCTTTCCTGATGTCGAAAGGGATGTTCCGGACATGTGGTTTCTGCCTCCTGTCCATTCTGTTCAGCACTTTGTTGAACTGTTTTCCAAGAAGCACAACTGCGTTAGTCAGACCTTCATCAGTATCCAGGTCATACTCATCTTCTTCTCCTTCATCATTGGACACGAACGCCAGATTCTTGCTCTTCTTTTCAGTCCTATCCGAGAGTCCTAGCTCAAAGGTTTGAAGGGAACCAATGAGTTCATCTACTCTCATGTTGCAAATGTCTTGGGCCTCCTCTATTGCAGTGACTTTCATGTCAAATCTCTTAGGCAAGGATCTGAGGATCTTTCTTACCAGCTTTTCATCTGTCATCCTTTCTCCCAAGGCAGTGCAAGCATTGGCAATTTCAAGAATGTTCATGTGGAAGTCATGAATACATTCTTCCTCCTTCATCTTCAGATTTTCGAATTTTGTAGCCAATAGTTGCAATCTGGACATCTTCACTTTGGAGGTTCCTTCATGAGAGGTTTTCAGGATCTCCCATGCATCCTTGGCCACTGTGCATGTGTTGATCAGTCTGAAGATATTCTTGTCAACTCCATTGAATAGAGCATTCAAGGCTTTGGAGTTTCCAAGTGCCAATTCGTCTTCTTCTTTTGTCCAGTCTTCTTCTGGCTTCAATTCATTAGTGGGCTTTCCTTCTGTGTCCAGCATCTTGGGATGTTCCCAGCCTTTGATGACAGCTTTCCAGGTTCTGCTATCCAGTGATTTGAGGAAGGCCACCATCCTTGCTTTCTAGTATTCATAGTTGGTTCCATCCAAAATTGGTGGTCTGTTCACTGGTCCTCCTTCTTTCTCCATGTTCATCAGAATTTATCTCCCTAGATCTCACTCAGTGATTTAGAGTGCCTGCTCTGATACCAATTGAAATTCTGATACCAATGCCAGATGTCGTACCGGATGTCACGACATCACGCTTCAGAACATGCAGATTATATTTGACAGTATGAACAGATTAAACAAGTAAATAACACAAGAGAATTGTTAACCCAGTTCGGTGCAACGTCACCTACATCTGGGGGCTACCAAGCCAGGGAGGAAATCCACTAAAATAGTGTTAGTTCGAAGATCTAACAGCCACTGTTTACAACCTTCTCACCTAACCACTACCCGTGCAATCTCTACCTAAGAGCCACTCTTAGATATGAGAACCCCTCTCACTCCCTCTCAATCACTCTCCCGTGTTTACAAATAAATCAAAGACACACCAGAGATTGCTCTCTGAACAAAAGAGATCAACTCTACACACTCAGGTCCAACACTTGATGTTAGGGTAGCATCAAGGTGGCTCACAAAACACTCAAGTCCCAAAACTCACAAAATAACTCTTCAATCCCGGACTTGGTAGAAAACTCGTGCAGCCTTCATGTTTATATAGCAGTGTGCGTATCTGGGCTGCAACAACTTGTGCTGGATGAGATCTATCATTCTCCTGAAAAATCTGCACTTAAAGAACTAAAAGATAACGTTTGATCTTTTAGTTTTTATCTTTAATCTTTAATCCCTGAACGAACTATTCAAGTTTGTAATTCGAACTTTAATTATCTTTTAATTCGTTCCTAAAGATAGATCTTCTAATCTGTTGCTAACTGCACAATAATCTGTTAAAGATATAACAGATTTATGTGTCCAGTATTTTCGGGCAGGATGTCCTGGACATCGTATCCGACATCGTGGATCCTGCAGCTTCAATTCTTCATTTCACATTTTATCTTGCCTTGTGCATTGTGCAGCAACTCCAGTATTTTCGGGCAGGATGTCCTGGACATTGTATCCGACATCGTGGATCCTACAGCTTCAATTCTTCATTTGACATTTTATCTTGCCTTGTGCATTGTGCAGCCCGATCTTATTCCTTGACATAACGTTGGACATCATGTGCAGCAACTCCAGCTTTCCTTCATTGTCTAAGTGCTTATGTTTTAACAAAATGTTAGCCAATCTTTTAAAACTCAGTAAAGCTAAGCACTAACAATAACTTTTCACACTGAGGTGCGATTAAGGCTTATAATATATCGATACGCTCGAAATTAAACATCGGAAACTCTCGAGAAATTCAAATGGTCATGACTTTTCACACGGATGTCCGATTCGGGCGCATAATATGTCGAGAAGCTCGAAATTGAACAACGGAAGCTCTCGGGAAATTAAAATGGTCATAACGTTTCACACTGAGGTCCGATTCAGGCTTACAATATATTGATACGCTAGAAATTAAACATCGGAAGCTCTCGAAAAATTAAAATGGTCAAAACATTTCACACGGATGTCCGATTCGGGCGCATAATATGTCGACACGCTCGAAATTGAACAACGGATGCTCTCGAAAAATTCAAATGGTCATAACTTTTCACACGTTTCTCCAATTTAGACGCATCGCATATCACGACGCTTAAAATTGAACAACGGATGCTCTTGAGAAATTTAAATAGTCATAACTTTTAACTCGGATGTCCAATTCGGGCGCCTCACATATAGAGACGCTTGAAAATCAACAACGGAAGCTCTTGAGAAATTCAAATGGTCATAACTTTTCACACTGAGGTCTGATTCAGCCTTATAATATATTGAGACGCTCGAATTTAAACATCGGAAGGTCTTGAGAAATTCAAATGGTCATGACTTTTCACACGGATGTCGGATTCGGCCGCATAATATGTCGAGAGGCTCGAAATTGAACAACGGAAGCTCTTGAGAAATTCAAATGGTCATCACTTTTCACACGGATGTCCGATTCAGGCAAATCACATATCGAGACGCACGAAATTGAACAACGGAAGCTCGTGAGAAATTCAAATGGTCAGAACATTTCACACGGATGTTAGATTAAGTCGCATCACATATAGAGATGCTCGAAAATGAACAACGGAAGCTCTCGGGAAATTAAAATGGTCATAACTTTTCACACTGAGGTCCGATTCAGGCTTATAATATATTGATACGCTCGAAATTAAACATCGGAATCTGTGGAGATATTCAAATGGTCATAACTTTTCACACGGATGTCCGATTCGGGCGCATAATATGTCGAGACGCTCGAAATTGAACAACGGAAGCTCTTGAGAAATTCAAATGGTCATAAGTTTTCACGCGGATGTCCGATTCACTTTATAATATATCGATACGTTCGAAATTAAACATCGGAAACTCTCGCGAAATTCAAATGGGCATAACTTTTCACCCGGATGTCCGATTCGGGCGCTTAATATGTCGAGAGTCTCGAAATTGAACAACGGAAGCTCTTGAGAAATTCAAATGGTTATAACTTTTCACACGGATGTCCGATTCAGGCAAATCACATATCGAGACGCTCAGAATTGAACAACGGAAGCTCTTGAGAAATTTAAATGGTAATAACATTTAACTCGAATGTCCAATTTAGGCGCATCACATATAGTGATATTCGAAATTGAACAACGGAAGCTCTCGTCAAATTCAAATGGTCATAACTTTTCACACTGAGGTCCGATTCACGGTTATAATATATCGATACGCTCGAAATTAAACATCGGAAACTCTCGAGAAATTCAAATGATCATGACTTTTCACACGGATGTCCGATTCGGGCGCATAATATGTCGAGAGGCTCAAAATTGAACAACGGAAGCTCTTGAGAAATTCAAATGGTCATAACTTTCCACACTGAGGTCCGATTCAGGCTTATAATATATCGATACGCTCGAAATTAAATGTCGGAAACTCTCGGGAAATTCAAATGGTCATAACTTTTCACACGGATGTCCGATTCGGGCGCATAATATGTCGAGAGGCT
>NC_038241.2:20853211-20865700 GCF_000004515.6 Glycine max | reverse complement strand
GGATGTCCGATTCGGGCGCATAATATGTCGAGAGGCTCGAAATTGAACAACGGAAGCTCTTGAGAAATTAAAATGGTCATAACTTTTCACACGGATGTCCGATTCAGGCAAATCACATATCGAGACGCACAAAATTGAACAACGGAAGCTCTTGAGAAATTCAAATGGTCAGAACTTTTCACACGGATGTTGGATTAAGGCGCATCACATATAGAGACGCTCGAAAATAAACAACGGAAGCTCTCGGGAAATTAAAATGGTCATAACTTTTCACACTAAGGTCCGATTCAGGCTGATAATATATTGATACGCTCGAAATAAAACATCAGAAGCTGTCGAGATATTCAAATGGCCATAACTTTTCACACGGATGTCCGATTCAAGCGCATAATATGTCCAGAGGCTCGAAATTGAACAACGGAAGCTCTTGAGAAGTTCAAATGGTCATAACTTTTCACACGGATGTCCGATTCAGACAAACCACATAACGAGACGCTCAGAATTGAACAACGGAAGCTCTTGAGAAATTCAAATGGTCGTAACATTTAACTCGAATGTCCAATTATGGCGCATCACATATAGTGACACTCGAAATTGAACAACGGAAGCTCTCGTGAAATTCAAATGGTCATAACTTTTCACACGGATGTCCGATTCAAGCTTATAATATATCGATACGCTCGAAATTAAACATCGGAAACTCTCGAGAAATTCAGATGGCCATAACTTTTCACACGGATGTCCGATTCGGGCGCATAATATGTCGAGAGGCTCGAAATTGAACAACGGATGCTCTTGAGATATTCAAATGGTCATAATTTTTCACACTGAGGTCCGATTCAGGCTTATAATATATCGATACGCTCGAAATTAAACATCGGAAACTCTCGAGAAACTCAAATGGTCATAACTTTTCACACGGATGTCCGATTTGATTGCATAAGATGTCGAGAGGCTCGAATTTGAACAACGGAAGGTCTTGTGAAATTAAAATGGTCATAACTTTTCATACGGATGTCCGATTCAGGCTTATAATATATCGATACGCTCGAAATTAAACGTCGGAAACTCTTGGGAAATACAAATGGTCATAACTTTTCAAACGGATGTCTTATTCGTGCGCATAATATGTCGAGAGGCTCGAATTTGAACAACGGAAGCTCTTGAGAAATTCAAATGGTCATAACTTTTAACACGGATATCCGATTCAGGCTTATAATATATCGATACGCTCGAAATTAACACGTCGGAAACTCTCGGGAAATTCAAATGGTCATAACTTTTCACACGGATGTCCGATTCAGGGCGCATAATATGTCGAGAGGCTCAAAATTGAACCACGGAAGCTCTTGAGAAATTCAAATGGTCATAACTTTTCACATGGATGTCCGATTCAAGCAAATCACATATCGAGACGCTCAGAATTGGACAACGGAAGCTTTTGAGAAATTCAAATGGCCATAACTTTTCACACTGAGGTCCGATTCAGGCTTATAATATATTGATACGCTCGAAATTAAACATCGGAAACTCTCGAGAAATTCAAATGGTCATAACTTTTAACACGGATGTCCGATTCGATCGCATAGGATGTCGAGAGGCTCGAATTTTAACAACGGAAGGTCTTTAGAAATTCAAATGGTCATAACTTTTCACACTGAGGTCTGATTCAGCCTTATAATATATTGAGACGCTCGAATTTTAACAACGGAAGGTCTTCAGAAATTCAAATGGTCATAACTCTTCACACTGAGGTCTGATTCAGCCTTATAATATATTGAGACGCTCGAATTGAAACATCGGAAGGTCTTGAGAAATTCAAATGGTCATAACTTTTCACACGGATGTCCGATTCAGGCTTATAATATATCGATACGCTCGAAATTAAATGTCGGAAACTCTCGGGAAATTCAAATGGTCATAACTTTTCACACGGATGTCCGATTCGGGCGCATAATATGTCGAGAGGCTCAAAATTAAACAACGGAAGCTCTTGAGAAATTCGTCTGGCAGCCACTTTTCACACGGATGTTGGATTAAGGCGCATCACATATAGAGACGCTCGAAAATAAACAACGGAAGCTCTCGGGAAATTAAAATGGTCATAACTTTTCACACTAAGGTCCGATTCAGGCTGATAATATATTGATACGCTCGAAATAAAACATCAGAAGCTGTCGAGATATTCAAATGGCCATAACTTTTCACACGGATGTCCGATTCAAGCGCATAATATGTCCAGAGGCTCGAAATTGAACAACGGAAGCTCTTGAGAAGTTCAAATGGTCATAACTTTTCACACGGATGTCCGATTCAGACAAACCACATAACGAGACACTCATAATTGAACAACGAAAGCTCTTGACAAATTCAAATGGTCGTAACATTTAACTCGAATGTCCAATTATGGCGCATCACATATAGTGACACTCGAAATTGAACAACAGAAGCTCTCGTGAAATTCAAATGGTCATAACTTTTCACACGGATGTCCGATTCAAGCTTATAATATATCGATACGCTCGAAATTAAACATCGGAAACTCTCGGGGAAATTCAGATAGCCATAACTTTTCACACGGATTTCCTATTCGGGCGCATAATAAGTCGAGAGGCTCGAAATTGAACAACGGAAGCTCTTGAGAAATTCAAATGGTCATAACTTTTCACACGAATGTCCGATTCAGGCTTATAATATATCGAGATGCTCAAAATTGAATAACGGAAGCTCTTGAGAATTTCAAATGGTCATAACTTGTCACACTCGGGTCCGATTCAGGCTTATAATATATCGAGACGCTCAAAATTAAACATCGGAAGCTCTCGAGAAATTCAACTGGTCATAATTTTTCACACGGATCTCCGATTCGGGCGCATAATATGTCGAGATCCTCGAAATTGAACAACGAAAGCTCTCGAGAAATTCAAATGGTCATAACTTTTCACTCGGATGTCCGATTCAGGCGTATCACATATAGAGACGCTCGTAAATTCACAACGGAAGCTCTCGTGAAATTCAAATTGTCATAACTTTTCACACTGAGTTCCGATCCGGGCTTATAATATATCGATATGCATGAAATTAAACAACGAAAACTCTCGAGAAATTCAAATGGTCATAACTTTTCACACGGATGTCCGATTCGGGCACATAATATGTCGAGAGGCTAGAAATTGAACAACGGAAGCTCTTGAGAAATTCAAATGGTCATAACTTTTCACAAGATTTCCGATTCAGGCTTATAAGATATCGATCCGCTCGAAATTAAACATCGGAAACTCTCGGGAAATTCAAATAGTCAGAACTTTTCACACGGATGTCCGATTCGGGCGCATAATATGTCGACATGCTCTAAATTGAACAACGGAAGCTCTTGAGAAATTCAAATGGTCATAACTTTTCACACGGATGTCCGATTAAGGCAAATCACATATCGAGACGCTCAGAATTGAAAAACGGAAGCTCTTGAGAAATTCAAATGATCATAACATTTAACTCGAATGTCCAATTTAGGCGCATCACATATAATGACACTCGAAAATTAACAACGGATGCCCTCGTGAAATTCAAATGGTCATAACTTTTCACACTGAGGTCCGATTCAGGCTTATACTATATCGATACGCTCGAAATTAAACATCGAAACTCTCGAGAAATGCAAATGGTCATAACTTTTTCACACGGATATCCGATTCGGGCACATAATATGTCGACAGCTCGATATTGAACAATGGAAGTTCTTGAGAACTTTCAAATGGGTCTTGACTTTTCACACGGATGTCCGATTCAAGCAAATCACATATCGACAGCTCGAAATTGAACAAAGAAAGCTTTTGAGGAATTCAAATGGTCATAACTTTTCACACGGATGTCCGATTCAGGCTTATAATATATCGATACGCTCAAAATTTAACATCGGAAACTCTCGCGAAATTCAAATTGTCATAACTTTTCACACGGATATCCGATTCGGGCACATAATATGTCGAGAAGCTCGATATTGAACAACGAAAGTTCTTTAGAAATTCAAATGGTCTTAACTTTTCACACGGATGTCCGATTCAGGAAAATCACATATCGAGACGCTCAAATTGAACAACGGAGGCTCTTGAGAAATTCAAATGGTCATAACTTTTCACCAGGATGTTAAATTATGGCGCATCACGTATAGAGACGCTCGAAAATGAACAACGGAAGCTCTCAGGAAATTAAAATGGTCATAACTTTTCACATTGAGGTTCGGTTAAAACTTATAATATATCGATAAGCTCGAAATTAAACATCGGAAGCTCTGGAGAAATTCAAATGGTCATAACTTTTCACTCGGATGTCCGATTCAGGCGTATCACATATAGAGACGCTCGTAAATTCACAACGGAAGCTCTCGTGAAATTCAAATTGTCATAACCTTTCACACTGAGTTCCGATCCGGGCTTATAATATATCGATATGCATGAAATTAAACAACGAAAACTCTCGAGAAATTCAAATGGTCATAACTTTTCACACGGATGTCCGATTCGGGCACATAATATGTCGAGAGGCTAGAAATTGAACAACGGAAGCTCTTGAGAAATTCAAATGGTCATAGCTTTTCACACGGATGTCCGATTCTGGCTTATAATATATCGATACGCTCGAAATTAAACAACGGAAGCTCTTGAGAAATTCAAATGGTCATAACTTTTCACACGGATGTCCGATTCGGGCGCATAATATGTCGAGAGGCTCAAAATTGAACAACGGAAGCTCTTGAGAAATTCAAATGGTCATAACTTTTCACACGGATGTCCGATTCAAGCAAATCACATATCGAGACGCTCAGAATTGAACAACGGAAGCTCTTGAGAAATTCAAATGGTCATAACTTTTCACACTGAGGTCCGATTCAAGCTTATAATATATTGATACGCTCGAAATTAAACATCGGAAACTCTCGAGAAATTCAAATGGTCATAACTTTTCACACGGATGTCCGATTCGATCGCATAGGATGTCGAGAGGCTCGAATTTGAACAACGGAAGGTCTTGAGAAATTCAAATGGTCATAACATTTCACACGGATGTCCGATTCAGGCTTATAATCTATCGATACGCTCGAAATTAAACGTCGGAAACTCTCGGGTAATTCAAATGGTCATAACTTTTCACACGAATGTCCGATTCGGGCGCATAATATATCGAGAGGCTCGAAATTGAACAACGGAAGCTCTTGAGAAATTCAAATGGTCATAACTTTTCACACAGAGGACCGATTCAGGCTTATAATATATCGATACGCTCGAAATTAAACATCGGAAACACTCAAGAAATTCAAATGGTCATAACTTTTCACACGGATGTCCGATTCGATCGCATAAGATGTCGAGAGGCTCGAATTTGAACAACGGAAGGTTTTGAGAAATTCAAATGCTCATAACTTTTCACACGGATGTCCGATTCAGGCTTATAATATATATATACGCTCGAAATTAAACATCGGAAACTCTCAAGAAATTCAAATGGTCATAACTTTTCACATGGATGTCCGCTTCGATCGCATAAGATGTCGAGAGGCTCGAATTTGAACAACGGAAGCTCCTGAGAAATTCAAATGGTCATAACTTTTCACACGGATGGCCGATTCAGGCTTATATTATATCGATACGCTCGAAATTAAACGTCAGAAACTCTCGGGAAATTCAAATGGTCATAACTTTTCACACGGATGTCCGATTCGGGCGCATAATATGTAGAGAGGCTCAAAATTGAACAACGGAAGCTCATGAGAAATTCAAATGGTCATAACTTTTCACACAGATGTCCGATTCAGGCTTATAATATAATGATACCCTCGAAATTAAACATCGAAAACTCTCGCGAAATGCAAATAGTCATAACTTTTCACACTGAGGTCCGATTCAGGTTTATAATATATCGATACACTCGAAATTAAACATCGGAAACTCTCTAGAAATTCAAATGCTCATAACTTTTCACACGGATGTCCGATTCTGGCACATAATATGTCGACAAGCTCGAAATTGAACAACGGAAGCTGTTGAGAAATTCAAATGGTCATAACTTTTCACACGAATGTCCGATTCAGGCTTATAATATATCGAGATGCTCGAAATTGAATAACGGAAGCTCTTGAGAAATTCAAATGGTCATAACTTTTCACTCGGATGTCCGATTCAGGCGTATCACATATAGAGACGCTCGTAAATGCGCAACGGAAGCTCTCGTGAAATTCAAATGGTCATAACTTTTTACACGGATGTCCGATTCTGGCGTATAATATATCGATATGCTCGAAATTAAACATCGGAAACTCTCGCAAATTCAAATGGTCATAACTTTTCACACGGATGTCCAATTCAGGCTTATAATATATCGATACGCTCGAAATTAAACATCGGAAGCTCTCGAGATATTCAAATGGTCATAACTTTTCACACGGATGTCCGATTCGGGCGCATAATATGTCGAGAAGCTCGAAATTGAACTACGGAAGCTCTTGAGAAATTCAAATGGTCATAACTTTTCACACGGATGTCCGATTCAAGCTTATAATATATCGATTCGCTCAAAATTAAACATCAGAAACTCTCAGGAAATTCAAATAGTCATAACTATTCACACGGATGTCCGATTCGGGCGCATAATATGTCGAGAGGCTCGAAATTGAACAACGGAAGCTGTTGAGAAATTCAACTGGTATAACTTTTCACACGGATGTCCGATTCGGGCGCATAATATGTCGAGAAGCTCGATATTGAACAACGAAAGTTCTTTAGAAATTCAAATGGTCATAACTTTTCACACGGATGTCCGATTCAGGCTTATAATATATCGATACGCTCGAAATTAAGCATCAAAAACTCTCGCGAAAATCAAATGGTCATAACTTTTCACACGGATATCCGATTCGGGCACATAGTATGTCAAGAAGCTCGAAATTGAACAACGGAAGCTCTTGAGAAATTCAACTGGTATAACTTTTCACACGGATGTCCGATTCAGGCAAATCACATATCAAGACGCTCGAAATTAAACATCGGAAACTGTCGGGAAATTCAAATAGTCATAACTTTTCACACGGATGTCCGATTCTGGCGCATAATATGTCGAGAGGCTCGAAATTGAACAACGGAAGCTCTTTAGAAATTCAAAAGGACATAACTTTTCACACAGATGTCCGATGCAGGCTTATAATATATCGATATGCTCGAAATTAAACATCGGAAACTCTCGCAAAATTCAAATGGTCATAACTTTTCACACGGATATCCGATTCGAGCACATAATATGTCGAGAAGCTCGATATTGAACAACGAAAGTTCTTTAGAAATTCAAATGGTCTTAACTTTTCACACGGATGTCCGATCCAGGCAAATCACATATCGAGACGCTCAAATTGAGCAACAGAAGCTCTTGAGAAATTCAAATGGTCATAACTTTTCACACGGATGTTAGATTAAGGAGCATCACATATAGAGACGCTCAAAAATGAAAAACCGAAGCTCTCGGGAAATTAAAATGGTCATAACTTTTCACACTGAGGTCCGATTCAGGCTTATAATATATTGATACGCTCGAAATTACACATCGGAAGCTGTCGAGATATTCAAATTGTCATAACTTTTCACACGGATGTCCGATTCGGGCGCATAATATGTCGAGAGGCTCGAGATTGAGCAACGGAAGCTCTTGAGAAATTCAAATGGTCATAACTTTTCACGCGGATGTCCGATTCAGGCAAATCACATATCGAGACGCTCAGAATTGAACATTGGAAGCTCTTGAGAAATTCAAATGTTCATAACATTTAACTCGAATGTCCAATTTTGGCGCATCACATATAGTGACACTCGAAATTGAACAACAGAAGCTCTCGTGAAATTCAAATGGTCATAACTTTTACCACTAAGGTCCGATTCAGGTTTATAATATATTGATACACTCGAAATTAAACATCGGAAGCTCTCGAGAAATTCAAATGGTCATAACTTTTCACACGGATGTCCGATTCAGGCAAATCACATATCGAGACGCTCAAAATTGAACAACGGAAGCTCTTGAGAAATTCAACTGGTATAACTTTTCACACGGATATCCGATTCAGGCAAATCACATATCGAGAAGCTCGAAATTGAACAACGGAAGCTCTTGAGAAATTCAAATGGTCATAACTTTTCACACGGATGTCCGATTCAGGCTTATAATATATCGATATGCTCGAAATTAAACATCGGAAACTCTCGCGAAATTCAAATGGTCATAACTTTTCACACGGATATTCGATTCGGGCACATAATATGTCAAGAAGCTCGAAATTGAACAACGGAAGTTCTTGAGTAATTCAAATGGTCTTAACTTTTCACACGGATGTCCGATTCAGGCAAATCACATATCGAGACGCTCAAATTGAACAACGGAAGCTCTTGAGAAATTCAAATGGTCATAACTTTTCACACGGATGTTAGATTAAGGAGCATCACATATAGAGACGCTCGAAAATGAAAAACGGAAGTTCTCGGGAAATTAAAATCGTCATAACTTTTCACACTGAGGTCCAATTCAGGCTTATAATATATTGATACGCTCGAAATTAAACATCGGAAGCTGTCAAGATATTCAAATGGTCATCACTTTTCACACGGATGTCTGATTCGGGCGCATAATATGTCGAGATGCTCGAAATTGAACAACGGAAGCTCTTGAGACATTCAAATGGTCATAAATTTTCACACGGATGTCCGATTCAGGCAAATCACATATCGAGACGCTCAGAATTGAACAACGGAAGCTCTTGAGAAATTCAAATGCTCATAACATTTAACTCGAATGTCCAATTCAGGCGCATCACATATAGTGACACTCGAAATTGAACAACGGAAGCTCTCGTGAAATTCAAATGGTCATAACTTTTCACACTGAGGTCCGATTCAGGCTTATACTATATCGATACGCTCGAAATTAAACATCGAAAACTCTTGAGAAATTCAAATGGTCATAACTTTTCACACGGATGTCCGATTCGGGCGCATAATATGTCGAGAGGCTCAAAATTGAACAACAGAAGCTCTTGAGAAATTCAAATGGTCATTACTTTTCACACAGATGTCCGATTCAGGCTTATAATATAATGATATACTCGAAATTAAACATCGGAAACTCTCGCGAAATGCAAATAGTCATAACTTTTCACACTGAGGTCCGATTCAGGCTTATAATATATCGATACACTCGAAATTAAACATCGGAAACTCTCTAGAAATTCAAATAGTCTTAACTTTTCACACGGATGTCTGATTCTGGCGCATAATATGTCGACAAGCTCGAAATTGAACAACGGAAGCGCTTGAGAAATTCAAATGGTCACAACTTTTCACACGAATGTCCGATTCAGGCTTATAATATATCGAGATGCTCGAAATTGAATAACGGAAGCTCTTGAGAATTTCAAATGGTCATAACTTGTCACACTCGGTTCCGATTCAGGCAAATCACATATCGAGACGCTCAGAATTGAACAAAGGAAGCTCTCGAGAAATTCAAATGATCATAACATTTAACGCGAATGTCCAATTTAGGCGCATCACATATAGTGATGCTCGAAATTGAACAACGGAAGCTCTCGTGAAATTCAAATGGTCATAACTTTTCACACTCAGGTCTGATTCAGGCTTATACTATATCGATACGCTCGAAATTAAACATCGAAAACTCTCGAGAAATTCAAATGGTCATAACTTTTCACACTGAAGTCCGATTCAGGCTTATAATATATCGATACGCTCGAAATTAAACATCGGAAACTCTCTAGAAATTCAAATGGTCATAATGTTTCACACGGATGTCCAATTCGGGCGCATAATATGTCGACATGCTCAAAATTGGACAACGGAAGCTCTCGAGAAATTCAAATGGTCATAAGTTTTCACACGGATGTCCGATTCAGGCTTATAATCTATCGATACGCTCGAAATTAAACATCGGAAACTCTCTAGAAATTCAAATGGTCATAATGTTTCACACGGATGTCCAATTCGGGCGCATAATATGTCGACAAGCTCGAAATTGAACAACGGAAGCTCTTAAGAAAT
Source organism: Glycine max (assembly GCF_000004515.6). Lineage (NCBI taxonomy): Eukaryota > Viridiplantae > Streptophyta > Magnoliopsida > Fabales > Fabaceae > Glycine > Glycine max. The sequence goes on along the minus strand of NC_038241.2, from coordinate 20,855,609 downwards.
TCAAATGGTCATTACTTTTCACACGAATGTCCGATTCAGGCTTATAATATATCGAGATGCTCGAAATTGAATAACGGAAGCTCTTGAGAATTTCAAATGGTCATAACTTGTCACACTCGGGACCGATTCAGGCTTATAATATATCGAGACGCTCAAAATTAAACATCGGAAGCTCTCGAGAAATTCAATTGGTCATAATTTTTCACACGGATCTCCGATTCGAGCGCGTAATATGTTGAGACGCGCGAAATTGAACAACGAAAGCTCTCGAGAAACTTATAATATATCGAGACACTCGAATGTCCAATTTAGGCGCATCACATATAGTGACACTCGAAATTGAACAACGGAAGCTCTCGTGAAATTCAAATGGTCATAACTTTTCACACTAAGCTCCGATTCAGGCTTATACTATATCGATACGTTCGAAATTAAACATCGAAAACTCTCGAGAAATTCAAATGGTCATAACTTTTCACACGGATGTCCGATTTGGGCGCATAATATGTCGAGAGGCTCGAAATTGAACAACGGAAGCTCTTGAGAAATTCAAATGGTCATAACATTTAACACGGATGTCCGATTCAGACAAATCACATATCGAGACGCTCAAAACTGAACAATGGAAGCTCTTTAGAAATTCAAATGGTCATAACTTTTCACACGGATGTTAGATTAAGGCGCATCACATATAGAGACGCTCGAAAATGAACAAAGGAAGCTCTCGGGAAATTAAAATGGTCATAACTTTTCACATTGAGGTCCGATTAAGGCTTATAATATATCGATACGCTCGAAATTAAACATCGGAAGCTCTCGAGAAATTCAAATGGTCATAACTTTTCACACGGATGTTCGATTCGGGTGCATAAGATGTCGAGAGGCTCGAAATTGAACAACGGAAGCTCTTGAGAAATCACATATTGAGCATTACATATAGAGACGCTCGAAAATGAAAAACGAAAGTTCTCGGGAAATTAAAATGGTCATAACTTTTCACACTGAGGTTCGATTCAGGCTTATAATTTATTGATACGCTCGAAATTAAACATCGGAAGCTGTCGAGATATTCAAATGGTCATAACTTTTCACACGGATGTCCGATTCGGGCGCATAATATGTCGAGAGGCTCGAAATTGAACAACGGTAGCTCTTGAGAAATTCAAATGGTCATAACTTTTCACACGGATGTCCGATTTAGGCTTATAATATATCGAGATGGTCGAAATTGAATAACGGAAGCTCTTGAGAATTTCAAATGGTGATAACTTGTCACACTCGGTTCCGATTCAGGCTTATAATATATCGAGACGCTCGAAATTAAACATCGGAAGCTCTCGAGAAATTCAATTGGTCATAATTTTTCACACAGATGTAAGATTCGGGCGCATAATATCCGAGACGCCCGAAATTGAACAACGGAAGCTCTCGAGAAATTGAAATGGTCATAACTTTTCACTCGGATGTCCGATTCAGGCGTATCACATATAGAGACGCTCGTAAATAGACAACGGAGGCTCTCGTGAAATTCAAATGGTCATAACTGTTCACACTGAGTTCCGATCCGGGCTTATAATATATCGATACGCACGATATTAAACAACGGAAACTCTTGAGAAATTCAAATTGTCATAACTTTTGACACGGATGTCCGATTCGGGCGCATAATATGTCGAGAGGCTAGAAATTGAACAACGGAAGCTCTTGAGAAATACAAATGGTCATAACTTTTCACACGGATGTCCGATTCAGGATTATAATATATCGATATGCTCGAAATTAAACATCGGAAACTCTCGCAAATTCAAATGATCATTACTTTTCACACGGATGTCCAATTCGGGCGCATAATATGTCGAGAAGCTCGAAATTGAACAACGGAAGCTCTTGATAAATTCAAATGGTCATAACTTTTCACACGGATATCCGATTCAAGCTTATAATATATCGAAAATGAACAACGGAAGCTCTCGTGAAATTCAAATGGTCATAACTTTTCACACTGAGGTCCGATTCAGGTTTATAATGTATCGATACACTCGAAATTAAACATCGGAAACTCTCTAGAAATTCAAATGGCCATAACTTTTCACACGGATTTCCGATTCGGGCGCATAATATGTCGAGAGGCTCGAAATTGAACAACGGAAGCTCTTGAGAAATTCAAATGGTCATAACTTTTCACACGGATGTCCGATTCGGGCAAATCACATCTCGAGACGCTCAAAACTGAACAACGGAAGCTCTTGAGAAATTCAAACGGTCATAACTTTTCACACGGATGTTCGATTCAGGCTTATAATATATCGATACGCTCGAAATTAAACATCGGAGACTCTCGGGAAATTCAATTTGTCATCACTTTTCACACGGATGTCCGATTCGGGCACATAATATG
>NC_038241.2:20852835-20853111 GCF_000004515.6 Glycine max | reverse complement strand
AGAGGCTCGAAATTGAACAACGGAAGCTCTCGAGAAATTCAAATGGTATAACTTTTCAGACGGATGTCCGATTGAGGCAAATCACATATCGAGACGCTCAAAATTGAACAACGGAAGCTCCTGAGAAATTCAAATGGTCATAACTTTTCACTCGGATGTCCAATTCAGGCGTATCACCTATAGAGACGCTCGTAAATGCACAACGGAAGCTCTCGTGAAATTCAAATGGTCATAACTATTCACACTGAGTTCTGATCCGGGCTTATAATATATCGA
>NC_038241.2:20852075-20852492 GCF_000004515.6 Glycine max | reverse complement strand
CCGATTCAGGCTTATAATATATCGATACGCTCGAAATTAAACATCGGAAACTGTCGCAAATTCAAATGGTCATAAATTTTCACATGGATGTCCGATTCGGGCGCATAATATGTCGAGAGGCTCGAAATTGAACAACAGAAGCTCTTGAGAAATTCAACTCATATAACTTTTCACACGGATGTCCGATTCAGGCAAATCACATATCGAGACTCTCAAAATTGAACAACGGAAGCTCCTGAGAAATTCAAATGGTCATAACTTTTCACACGGATGTCCGATTCAGGCTTATAATATATCGAGACGCTCGAAATTAAACATCGGAAACTCTCGCGAAATTCAAATGGTCATAACTTTTCACACGGATATCTGATTCGGGCACATAATATGTCGAGAAGCTCGATATTGAACAACGAAAGT
>NC_038241.2:20831407-20836336 GCF_000004515.6 Glycine max | reverse complement strand
GGTCTGATTCAGGTTTATAATATATCGATACACTCGAAATTAAACATCGGAAACTCTCTAGAAATTCAAATGGTCATAATGTTTCACACGGATGTCCGATTCGGGCGCATAATATGTCGACAAGCTCGAAATTGAACAACGGAAGCTCTTGAGAAATTCAAATGGTCATAACTTTTCACACGGATGTCCGATTCAGGCTTATAATGTATCGATACACTCGAAATTAAACATCGAAAACTCTCGTGAAATTCAAATGGTCATAACTTTTTACACGGATGTCCGATTCGGGCACATAGTATGTCGAGAAGCTCGAAATTGAACAACGGAAGTTCTTGAGAAATTCAAATGGTCTTAACTTTTCACACGAATGTGTGATTAAGGAGCATCACATATAGAGACACGCGCAATTGAAAAACGGAAGCTCTCGAGAAATTCAAATGGTCATAAAATTTAACTCGAATGTCCAATTTAGGCGCATCACATATAGTGACACTCGAAATTGAACAACGGAAGCTCTCGTGAAATTCAAATGGTCATAACTTTTACCACTGAGGTCCGATTCAGGTTTATAATATATCGATACACTCGAAATTAAACATCAGAAACTCTCGCGAAATTCAAATGTTCTTAACTTTTCACACGGATATCGGATTCAGGCACATAATATGTCGAGAAGCTCGAAATTGAACAACGGAAGTTCTTGAGAAATTCAAATGGTCTTAACTTTTCACACGGATGTCCGATTCAGGCAAATCACATATCGAGACCCTTAAATTGAACAACGGAAGCTCTTGAGAAATTCAAATGGTTATAACTTTTCACACGGATGTTAGATTAAGGAGCATCACATATAGAGACGCTCGAAAATGAAAAACGGAAGTTCTCGGGAAATTAAAATGGTCATAACTTTTCACACTGAGTTCCGATCCGGGCTTATAATATATCGATACGCACGATATTGAACAACGGAAACTCTCGAGAAATTCAAATTGTCATAACTTTTAACACGGATGTCCAGTTCGGGCGCATAATATGTCGAGAGGCTAGAAACTGAACAACGGAAGCTATTGAGAAATTCTAATGGTCATAACTTTTCACTCGGATGTCCGATTCAGGCGTATCACATATAGAGACGCTCGTAAATAGACAACGGAAGCTCTCGTGAAATTCAAATGGTCATAACTGTTCACACTGAGTTCCGATCCGGGCTTATAATATATCGATACGCTCGATATTAAACAACGGAAACTCTCGAGAAATTCAAATTGTCATAACTTTTAACACGGATGTCCGATTCGGGTGCATAATATGTCGAGAGGCTAGATTTTGAACAACGGAAGCTCTTGAGAAATTCAAATGGTCATAACTTTTCACACGGATGTCCGATTCAGGCTTATAATATGTCGAGAAGCTCGAAATTGAACAACGGAAGCTCTTGATAAATTCAAATGGTCATAACTTTTCACACGAATGTCCGATTCAGGCTTATAATATATCGATACGCTCGAAATTAAACATCGGAAACTCTCGCGAAATTCAAATAGTCATAACTTTTCACACGGATGTCCGATTCGGGCGCATAATATGTCGAGAGGCTCGAAATTGAACAACGGAAGCTCTTGAGAAATTCAACTGGTATAACTTATCACACGGATGTCCGATTTAGGCAAATCACATATCGAGACGCTCAAAACTGAACAACGGAAGCTCTTGAGAAATTCAAATGGTCATAACTTTTCACACGGATGATAGACTATGGCGCATCACATATAGAGATGCTCGAAAATGAACAACGGAGACTCTCGGGAAATTAAAATGGTCATAACTTTTCACACTGAGGTCCGATTAAGGCTTACAATATATCGATACGCTCGAAATTAAACACACGAAAAAAGTCGTTCACGCAAATAGTCATAACTTTTCACACGGATGTTCGATTCGGGGGCATAAGATGTCGAGAGGCTCGAAATTGAACAACGGAAGCTTTTGAGAAATTCAAATGGTCATAACTTTTCACACGAATGTCTGATTCAGGCTTATAATATATCGAGATGCTCGAAATTGAATAACAGAAGCCCTTGTGAATTTCAAATGGTCATAACATGTCACACTCGGGTCCGATTCAGGCTAATAATATATCGAGACGCTCAAAATTAAACATCGGAAGCTCTCGAGAAATTCAAATAGTCATAACTTTTCACACGGATGTCCGATTCGGGCGCATAATATGTCGAGAGGCTCGAAATTGAACAACGGAAGCTCTTGAGAAATTCAACTGGTATAACTTTTCACACGGATGTCCGATTTAGGCAAATCACATATCGAGACGCCCAAAACTGAACAACGGAAGCTCTTGAGAAATTCAAATGGTCATAACTTTTTACACGGATGATAGACTATGGCGCATCACATATAGAGATGCTCGAAAATGAACAACGGAGACTCTCGGGAAATTAAAATGGTCATAACTTTTCACACTGAGGTCCGATTAAGGCTTATAATATATCGATACGCTCGAAATTAAACATCGGAAGCTCTCGAGAAATTCAAATGGTCATAACTTTTCACACGGATGTTCGATTCGAGGGCATAAGATGTCGAGATGCTCGAAATTGAACAACGGAAGCTCTTGAGAAATTCAAATGGTCATAACTTTTCACACGAATGTCTGATTCAGGCTTATAATATATCGAGATGCTCGAAATTGAATAACGGAAGCCCTTGTGAATTTCAAATGGTCATAACATGTCACACTCGGGTCCGATTCAGGCTAATAATATATCGAGACGCTCAAAATTAAACATCGGAAGCTCTCGAGAAATTCAATTGGTCATAATCTTTCACACGGATGTCCGATTCGGGTGCATAATATGTCGAGACGCTCGTAATTGAACAACGGAAGCTCTTGAGAAATTCAAATGGTCATAACTTTTCACTCGGATGTCCGATTCAGGCGTATCACATATAGAGACGCTCGTAAATGCACAACGGAAGCTCTCGTGATATTGAAATGGTCATAACTTTTCACACTAAGTTCCGATCCGGGCTTATAATATATCGATACGCACGAAATTAAACAACGAAAACTCTCAAGAAATTCAAATGGTCATAACTTTTCACACGGATGTCCGATTCGGGCGCATAATATGTCGAGAGGCTAGAAATTGAACAACGGAAGCTCTTGAGAAATTCAAATGGTCATAACTTTTCACACGAATGTCCGATTCAGGCTTATAATATATCGATACGCTCGAAATTAAACATCGGAAACTCTCGGAAATTCAAATGGTCATAAATTTTCACATGGATGTCCGATTCGGGCGCATAATATGTCGAGAGGCTCGAAATTGAACAACGGAAGCTCTTGAGAAATTGAAATGGTCATAACTTTTTAGACGGATGTCCGATTCAGGCTTTTAATATATTGATACGCTCGAAATTAAAAATCGAAAATTCTCGAGAAATTCAAATGGTCATAAATTTTCACACGGATGTCCGATTCGGGCGCATAATATGTCGAGAGGCTCGAAATTGAACAACGAAAGCTCTTGAGAAATTCAAGTGGTCATAACTTTTGACACGGATGTCCGATTCAGGCAATTCACATATCGAGACGCTCAGAATTGAACAACGGAAGCTCTTGAGAAATTCAAATGGTCATAACATTTAACTCGAATGTCCAATTTAGGCACATCACAAATAGTGACACTCGAAATTGAACAAAGGAAGCTCTCGTGAAATTCAAATGGTCATAACTTTTCACACTGAGGTCTGCTTCAGGCTTATCATATATCGATACGCTCGTAATTAAACATCGGAAACTCTCGATAAATTCAAATGGTCATAACTTTTCACACGGATGCCCGATTCGGGCGCATAATATGTCGAGAGGCTCGAAATTGAACAACAGAAGCTCTTGAGAAATTCAAATGGTCATAACTTTTAACACGGATGTCCGATTCAGACTTATAATATATGTATACGCTCGAAATTGTCTACGTTCTGGGTCGGAATTCAAGTGCCCTATAACTTTTCACAGGGATGTCCGATTCGGGTGCATAATATGTCGAGAGGCTCGAAATTGAACAACGGAAGCACTTGAGGAAATTCAAATGGTCATAACTTTTCCACAGATCTCCGATTCAGGCTTATAATATATCGATACGCTCGAAATTAAACATTGGAAACTCTTGACAAATTGAAATGGCCATAACTTTTCACATGGATGTCCGATTCGGGCGCATAATATGTCGAGAGGCTCGAAATTGAACAACGGAAGCTCTTGAGAAATTCATATGGTCATAACTTCTCAGACGGATGTCTGATTCAGACTTATAATATATCGATACGCTCGAAATTAAACATCGGAAACTCTCGCGAAATTCAAATGGTCATAACTTTTCACACGGATGTCCGATTCGGGGGCATAATATGTCGAGAGGCTCGAAAGTGAACAAGGGAAGCTCGTGAGAAATTCAAATGGTCATAACTTTTCACACGGATCTCCGATTCAGGCTTATCATATATCGATACGCTCGAATTCAGACATCGAAACTCTCGGGAAATTCAATTGGTCATCAGTTTTAACACGGATGTCCGATTCGGGCACATAATATGTCGAGAGGCTCGAAATTGAACACCGGAAGCTCTTGAGAAATTCAACTGGTATAACTTTTCACACGGATGTCCGATTTAGGCAAATCACATATCGAGACGCTCAAAATTGAACAACGGAAGCTCCTGAGAAATTCAAATGGTCATAACTTTTCACTCGGATGTCCGATTCAGGCGTATCACCTATAGAGACGCTCGTAAATGCACAACGGAAGCTCTTTTGGAATTCAAATGGTCATAACTATTCACACTGAGTTCCGATCCGGGCTGATAATATATCGATACGCACGAAATTAAACAACGGAAACTCTCGAG
>NC_038241.2:20829179-20830391 GCF_000004515.6 Glycine max | reverse complement strand
GGTCATAATCTTTCACACGGGTGACCGATTTCGGGCGCATAATATGTCGAGACGCTCGTAATTGAACAACGGAAGCTCTTGAGAAATTCAAATGGTCATAAACTTTTCACTCGGATGTCCGATTCAGGCGTATCACATATAGAGAACGCTCGTAAATGCACAAACGGAAGCTCTCGTGAAATTCAAATTGTCATAACTTTTCACACTGAGTTCCGATCCGGGCTTATAATATATCGATACGCACGAAATTAAATAACGGAAACTCTCGAGAAATTCAAATGGTCATAACTTTTCACACGGATGTCCGATTCGGGCGCATAATATGTCGAGAGGCTAGAAATTGAACAACGGAAGCTCTTGAGAAATTCAAATGGTCATAACTTTTCACACGAATGTCCGATTCAGGCTTATAATATATCGATATGCTCGAAATTAAACATCGGAAACTCTCGCAAATTCAAATGATCATAAATTTTCACATGGATGTCCGATTCGGGCGCATAATATGTCGAGAAGCTCGAAATTGAACAACGGAAGCTCTTGAGAAATTCAAATGGTCATAACTTTTCACACGTATGTCCGATTCAGGCTAATAATATATCGATACGCTCGAAATTAAACATCGGAAACTCTCAGGAAATTCAAATAGTCATAACTTTTCACACGGATGTCCGTTTCGGGCGCATAATATGTCGAGAGGCTCGAAATTGAACAACGGAAGCTCTTGAGAAATTCAACTGGTATAACTTTTCACACGGATGTCGGATTCAGGCAAATCACATATCGAGATGCTCAAAATTGAACACCGGAAGCTCTTGAGAAATTCAAATGGTAATAACATTTAACTCGAATGTCCAATTCAGGCGGATCACATATAGAGACGCTCGTAAATGCACAACGGAAGCTCTCGTTAAATTCAAATGGTCATAACTTTTCACACTGAGTTCCGATCTGGGCTTATAATATATCGATACGCACGAAATTAAACAACGGAAACTCTCGCGAAATTCAAATGGTCATAACTTTTCACACGGATGTCCGATTCGGGCGCATAATATGTCGAGAGGCTAGAAATTTAACAACGGAAGCTCTTGAGAAATTCAAATGGTCATAACTTTTCACACGGATGTCCGATTCAGGCTTATAATATATCGATACGCTCGGAATTAAACATCGGAAACTCTCACGAAATTCAAATGGTCATAACTTTTC
>NC_038241.2:20828236-20829079 GCF_000004515.6 Glycine max | reverse complement strand
ATATTGAACAAGGTCCCGCTCATGTAATACTCTGTAAAATGGTCTTACCTTTTCACACGGATGTCCGGTTCAGGCAAATCACATATCGAGACGCTCAAAACTAAACAACGGAAGCTCTTGAGAAATTCAAATGGTCATAACTTTTCACACGGATGATAGACTATGGCGCATCACATATAGAGATGCTCGAAAATGAACAACGGAGACTCTCGGGAAAATGGTCATAACTTTTCACACTGAGGTCCGATTAAGGCTTATAATATATCGATACGCTCAAAATTAAACATCGGAAGCTCTCGAGAAATTCAATTGGTCATAATCTTTCACACGGATGTCCGATTCGGGTGCATAATATGTCGAGAAGCTCGTAATTGAACAACGGAAGCTCTTGAGAAATTAAAATGGTCATAACTTTTCACACGGATATCCGATTCAGGCTTATAATATATCGATACGCTCGAAATTAAACATCGGAAACTATCGGGAAATTCAAATTGTCATCACTTTTCACACGGATGTCCGATTCGGGCGCATAATATGTCGAGATGATCGAAATTGAACAACGGAAGCTCTTGAGAAATTCAACTGGTATAACTTTTCACACGGATGTCCGATTCAGGAAAATCACATATCGAGGCGCTCAAAATTGAACAACGGAAGCTCCTGAGAAATTCAAATAGTCATAACTTTTCACACGGATGTCCGATTCAGGCTTATAATATATCGATACGCTCTAAATATAACATCGGAAACTCTCGCGAAATGCAAATAGTCATAACTTTTCACACTGAGGTCCGATTCAGGTTTAAAATATATCGATACACTCGAAATTAAACATCGGAA
>NC_038241.2:20798605-20827534 GCF_000004515.6 Glycine max | reverse complement strand
ACATATCGAGACGCTCAAAACTGAACAACGGAAGCTCTTGAGAAATTCAAATGGTCATAACTTTTCACACGGATGATAGACTATGGCGCATCACATATAGAGATGCTCGAAAATGAACAACGGAGACTCTCGGGAAAATGGTCATAACTTTTCACACTGAGGTCCGATTAAGGTTTATAATATATCGATACGCTCAAAATTAAATATCGGAAGCTCTCGAGAAATTCAAATGGTCATAACTTTTCACACGGATGTTCGATTCGGGTGCATAAGATGTCCAGAGGCTCGAAATTGAACAACGGAAGCTCTTGAGAAATTCAAATGGTCATAACTTTTCACACGAATGTCCGATTCAGGCTTATAATATATCGAGATGCTCGAAATTGAATAACGGAAGCCCTTGTGAATTTCAAATGGTCATAACATGTCACACTCGGGTCCGATTCAGGCTAATAATATATCGAGACGCTCAAAATTAAACATCGGAAGCTCTCGAGAAATTCAATTGGTCATAATCTTTCACACGGATGTCCGATTCGGGCGCATAATATGTCGAGACGCTCGTAATTGAACAACTGAAGCTCTTGAGAAATTCAAATGGTCATAACTTTTCACTCGGATGTCCGATTCAGGCGTATCACATATAGAGACACTCGTAAATGCACAACGGAAGCTCTCGTGAAATTCAAATGATCATAACTTTTCACACTGAGTTCCGATCTGGGCTTATAATATATCGATACACACGAAATTAAACAACGAAAACTCTCGAGAAATTCAAATGGTCATAACTTTTCACACGGATGTCCGATTCGGGCGCATAATATGTCGAGAGGCTCGAAATTGAACAACGGAAGCTCTTGAGAAATTCAGCTGGTATAACTTTTCACACGGATGTCCGATTCAGGCAAATCACATATCGAGACGCTCAAAATTGAACACCGGAAGCTCTTGAGAAATTCAAATGGTCATAACATTTAACTCGAATGTCCAATTCAGGTGGATCACATATAGAGATGCTCGTAAATGCACAACGGAAGCTCTCGTTAAATTCAAATGGTCATAACTTTTCACACTGAGTTCCGATCCGGGCTTATAATATATCGATACGCACGAAATTAAACAACGGAAACTCTCGCGAAATTCAAATGGTCATAACTTTTCACACGGATGTCCGATTCGGGCGCATAATATGTCGAGAGGCTAGAAATTTAACAACGGAAGCTCTTGAGAAATTCAAATGGTCATAACTTTTCACACGGATGTCCGATTCAGGCTTATAATATATCGATACGCTCGGAATTAAACATCGGAAACTCTCACGAAATTCAAATGGTCATAACTTTTCACAAGGATATCCGATTCGGGCACATAATATGTCGAGAAGCTAGATATTGAACAACGGAAGTTCTTGAGAACTTCAAATGGTCTTAACTTTTCACACGGATGTCCGATTCAGGCAAATCACATATCGAGACGCTCAAAACTGAACAACGGAAGCTCTTGAGAAATTCAAATGGTCATAACTTTTCACACGGATGATAGACTATGGCGCATCACATATAGAGATGCTCGAAAATGAACAACGGAGACTCTCGGGAAAATGGTCATAACTTTTCACACTGAGGTCCGATTAAAGTTTATAATATATCGATACGCTCAAAATTAAACATCGGAAGCTCTCGAGAAATTCAAATGGTCATAACTTTTCACACGGATGTTCGATTCGGGTGCATAAGATGTCCAGAGGCTCGAAATTGAACAACGGAAGCTCTTGAGAAATTCAAATGGTCATAACTTTTCACACGAATGTCCGATTCAGGCTTATAATATATCGAGATGCTCGAAATTGAATAACGGAAGCCCTTGTGAATTTCAAATGGTCATAACATGTCACACTCGGGTCCGATTCAGGCTAATAATATATCGAGACGCTCAAAATTAAACATCGGAAGCTCTCGAGAAATTCAATTGGTCATAATCTTTCACACGGATGTCCGATTCGGGCGCATAATATGTCGAGACGCTCGTAATTGAACAACTGAAGCTCTTGAGAAATTCAAATGGTCATAACTTTTCACTCGGATGTCCGATTCAGGCGTATCACATATATAGACACTCGTAAATGCACAACGGAAGCTCTCGTGAAATTCAAATGGTCATAACTTTTCACACTGAGTTCCGATCTGGGCTTATAATATATCGATACACACGAAATTAAACAACGAAAACTCTCGAGAAATTCAAATGGTCATAACTTTTCACACGGATGTCCGATTCAGGCAAATCACATATCGAGACGCTCAAAATTGAACAACAGAAGCTCCTGAGAAATTCAAATGGTCATAACTTTTCACACGGATGTCCAATTCAGGCTTATAATATATCGATACGCTCGAAATAAAACATCGGAAACTCTCGCGAAATGCAAATAGTCATAACTTTTCACACTGAGGTCCGATTCAGGTTTAAAATATATCGATACACTCGAAATTAAACATCGGAAGCACTCGAGATATTCAAATGGTCATAACTCTTCACACGGATGTCTTATTCGGGCGCATAATATGTCGAGAAGCTCGAAATTGAACTACGGAAGCTCTTGAGAAATTCAAATGGACATAACTTTTCACACGGATGTCCGATTCAAGCTTATAATATATCGATACGCTCGAAAATAAACATCGAAAACTCTCGGGAAATTCAAATAGTCATAACTATTCACACGGATGTCCGATTCGGGCGCATAATATGTCGAGAGGATCGAAATTGAACAACGGAAGCTCTTGAGAAATTCAACTGGTATAACTTTTCACACGGATGTCCGATTCAGGCAAATCACATATCGAGACGCTCAAAATTGAACAACGGAAGCTCTTGAGAAATTCAAATGGTCATAACATTTAACTCGAATGTCCAATTTAGGCGCATCACATATAGTGACACTCGAAATTGAAAACCGGAAGCTCTCGTGAAATTCAAATGGTCATAACTTTTCACACTGAGGTCCGATTCATGTTTATAATGTATCGATACACTCGAAATTAAACATCGGAAACTCTCTAGAAATTCAAATGGCCATAACTTTTCACACGGATTTCCGATTCGGGCGCATAATATGTCGAGAGGCTCGAAATTGAACAACGGAAGCTCTTGAGAAATTCAACTGGTATAACTTTTCACACGGATGTCCGATTTAGGCAAATCACATATCGAGACGCTCAAAATTGAACAACGGAAGCTCCTGAGAAATTCAAATGGTCATAACTTTTCACTCGGATGTCCGATTCAGGCGTATCACCTATAGAGACGCTCGTAAATGCACAACGGAAGCTCTCGTGAAATTCAAATGGTCATAACTATTCACACTGAGTTCCGATCCGGGCTTATAATATATCGATACGCACGAAATTAAACAACGGAAACTCTCGAGAAATTCAAATGGTTATAACTTTTCACACGGATGTCCGATTCGGGCGCATAATATGTCGAGAGGCTAGAAATTTAACAACGGAAGCTCTTGAGAAATTCAAATGGTCATAACTTTTCACACGAATGTCCGATTCAGGCTTATAATATATCGATACGCTCGAAATTAAACGTCGGAAACTCTCGAGAAATTCAAATAGTCATAACTTTTCACACGGATGTCCGATTCGGGCGCATAATATGTCGAGAGGCTCGAAATTGAACAACGGAAGCTCTTGAGAAATTCAACTGGTATAACTTTTCACACGGATCTCCGATTCAGGCAAATCACATATCGAGACGCTCAAAATTGAACACCGGAAGCTCTTGAGAAATTCAAATGGTCATAACATTTAACTCGAATGTCCAATTCAGGCGGATCACATATAGAGACGCTCGTAAATGCACAACGGAAGCTCTCGTTAAATTTAAATGGTCATAACTTTTCACACTGAGTTCCGATCCGGGCTTATAATATATCGATACGCACGAAATTAAACAACGGAAACTCTCGCGAAATTCAAATGGTCATAACTTTTCACACGGATGTCCGATTCGGGCGCATAATATGTCGAGAGGCTAGAAATTTAACAACGGAAGCTCTTGAGAAATTCAAATGGTCATAACTTTTCACACGGATGTCCGATTCAGGCTTATAATATATCGATACGCTCGGAATTAAACATCGGAAACTCTCACGAAATTCAAATGGTCATAACTTTTCACAAGGATATCCGATTCGGGCACATAATATGTCGAGAAGCTAGATATTGAACAACGGAAGTTCTTGAGAAGTTCAAATGGTCTTAACTTTTCACACGGATGTCCGATTCAGGCAAATCACATATCGAGACGCTCAAAACTGAACAACATAAGCTCTTGAGAAATTCAAATGGTCATAACTTTTCACATGGATGTCCGATTCAGGCTTATAATGTATCGATACGCTCGAAATTAAACATCGGAAACTCTCGCAAAATTCAAATGGTCATAACTTTTCACACGGATGTCTGATTCGGGCACATAGTATATCGAGAAGCTCGAAAATGAACAACGGAAGTTCTTGAGAAATTCAAATGGTCTTAACTTTTCACACGGATGTCTGATTACGGAGCATTACATATAGAGACGCACGCAATTGAAAAACGGAAGCTCTCGAGAAATTCAAATGGTCATAACATTTAACTCGAATGTCCAATTTAGGCGCATCACATATAGTGACACTCGAAATTGAACAACGGAAGCTCTCGTGAAATTCAAATGGTCATAACTTTTACCACTGAGGTCCGATTCAGGTTTATAATATATCGATACACTCGAAATTAAACATCGGAAACTCTCTAGAAATTCAAATGGTCATATCTTTTCACACAGATGTCCGATTCGGGCGCATAATATGACGACAAGCTCGAAATATAACAATGGAAGCTCTTGAGAAATTCAAATGGTCATAACTTTTCACACGGATGTCCGATTCAGGCTTATAATATATCGATACGCTTGAAATTATTCATCGAAAACTCTCGCGAAATTCAAATGGTCTTAACTTTTCACACGGATACCGGATTCGGGCACATAATATGTCGAGAAGCTCGAAATTGAACAACGGAAGTTCTTGAGAAATTCAAATGGTCTTAACTTTTCACACGGATGTCCGATTCAGGCAAATCACATATCGAGACCCTCAAATTGAACAACGGAAGCTCTTGAGAAATTCAAATGGTCATAACTTTTCACACGGATGTTAGATTAAGGAGCATCACATATAGAGACGCTCGAAAATGAAAAATGGAAGTTCTCGGGAAATTAAAATGGTCATAACTTTTCACATTGAGGTCCGATTAAGGCTTATAATATATCGATACGCTCGAAATTAAACATGGGAAGCTCTCGAGAAATTCAAATGGTCATAACTTTTCACACGGATGTCCGATTCAGGAAAATCACTTATCGAGACGCTCAAAACTGAACAACGGAAGCTCATGAGAAATTCAAATGGTCATAACTTTTCACACGGATGTTAGATTAAGGCGCATCACATATAGACACGCTCGAAAATGAACAACGGAAGCTCTCGGGAAATTAAAATGGTCATAACTTTTCACATTGAGGTCCGATTAAGGCTTATAATATATCGATACGCTCGAAATTAAACATCGGAAGCTCTCGAGAAATTCAAATGGTCATAACTTTTCACACGGATGTCCGATTCAGGCAAATCACATATCGAGACGCTCAGAATTGAACAACGGAAGCTCTTGAGAAATTCAAATGATTATAACATTTAACTCGAATGTCCAATTTAGGCGCATCACATATAATGACACTCGAAATTGAACAACGGAAGCTCTCGTGAAATTCAAATGGTCATAACTTTTCACACTGAGGTCCGATTCAGGCTTATACTATATCGATACGCTCGAAATTAAACATCGAAAACTCTTTTGAAATTCAAATGGTCATAACTTTTCACACGGATGTCCGATTCGGGCGCATAATATGTCGAGAGGCTCAAAATTGAACAACGGAAGCTCTTGAGAAATTCAAATGGTCATAACTTTTCACACGGATGTCCGATTCGGGCGGATAATATGAGGACAGGCTCGAAATTGAACAATAGAAGCTCTTGAGAAATTCAAATGGTCATAACTTTTCACACGGATGTCCGATTCAGGCTTATAATATATCGATACGCTCGAAATTAAACATCGGAAACTCTCACGAAATGCAAATAGTCATAACTTTTCACACTGAGGTCTGATTCAGGTTTATAATATATCGATACACTCGAAATTAAACATCGGAAACTCTCTAGAAATTCAAATGGTCATAATGTTTCAGACGGATGTCCGATTCGGGCGCATAATATGTCGACAAGCTCGAAATTGAACAACGGAAGTGTCATACCCTAATTTCGTCCGGGGACCTTTGCTTGATGACATGCGACCTTTCTTTGGTCCTTGTGAGGTGCTTGGTACCCATCATTAGGCAATTTGTGAAATTCCAGGACATGCCGAAAAACCAAAAAAATATTGATGCACAATTCGTAAGTTTCCGTGATACACCGGAAATCAAATGGAAGCATCGTTGCATAATTAAGTGAGGTTCCGTAACATTCCGTAAGTCAAAAAGGGGATGATTATGTAATCCGCAAGGTTCCGTAACATTACGGAAAGAAAACGAGTATCGTTACAAAATTCGTAAGTTTCCGTAAATTTATGAAAAAAGAATCACCAAAAAAAGCAGAGGGGGGTGTACTTAGTAAAAATGGGGGTGCAAATAGCACCCAGGCCCACTTGGGCCCTCCAGAATATTCCTCCAGAAGGCTGTTGCTTCTGGAGGAAGCAACCTGGCTCGCCTGGGCGAGCTGAGCTCGCCTGGGCGAGCTGGGCGGCAACCACCTCCCCTATTTTGCTATAAATAGGGGAGGAAGTGAAGAAGAAAAGGGTTCAGCCCCTTTGGCACTTCTCTCTCTTTCGAATTTGCTTGGAAAAATCGTTTCCGTGAAGAAAATCTAAGCCGAGGCGCTTCCGAAACGTTTCCGTAGCGTTTTCCGTGAAGAAATTCGCAAAGGTTTCAACCGTTCTTCGACGTTCTTCATTCGTTCTTCATCGTTCTTCGATCTTCAACGGGTAAGTACCTCGAACCAAGCTTTTCGATTCATTCTATATACCCGTAGTGGTCCACATTGTGTTTCGTGCATTTTTATTCTCGTTTTGTTTACTTTTTATACCCCCTATTGACGTGCTTTTTATACCCCCTATTGTTGCTAGTAGTCCCTACTGCTACAATATGTTCTTCAAAGGGGATGATACCTCTAGAAACCATCAAGAGAGATATAACTACCTTGGGGATTATTGCTAAAAGCCTAGTTAGTTCTCTCCCTTATAGGTCCCTTAAATAGGGGCACGAAGCAAACACGCTGCGTGCCATTTTTCACACTGCCATGCATGAGTATCATATACCCTTTTGCTTATGTTCGGTAAATATTGTCATACTGTGCACATTCCCGCATTGTGTCTTTTGCATAGGCATTGCATATGGGTTCTGTCTTGATCCCTACTGTAAACAAACCAACGGAGGGTCCGTGTCGCCTTCTTAAAAACGTGCGTTGGGGCATTTCGCTACCCCTAGACGTCGTATCTAAGAAGGGGACAAATTCCCCGGACCCCCGCATTCCTAGATTGCATCTGTGTCATATGCATTCCATCATGCATTCATCCATCCCACCCATGAGATATCAGAGTTTTGATTTGCACCAGCTTTTGTCTCACTTTAGTAAGCATGGGAACAAATCAAACCGGCAAGAGGTTCTACCAAGTCAAGGTCAAAAGCCTAGATACCACCAGCATCAAGGAATTAGGGCAGTTGATGGAACCCCTCCAAATGCAAGCCTTCCGCAAGACTTACGGAAAGATCTTAGAGTTGACCATAGCAGAGGTGTCCATAGAAGCCATTGCATCACTTACCCAATACTACGACCAGCCTTTGAGGTGCTTCACATTCGCAGACTTCCAATTAGTACCAACCATTGAAGAATTTGAGGAAATTCTAGGATGTCCTCTCGGGGGAAGAAAACCATATCTTTCCTCCGGGTGTCTCCCCTCTTTGAGCAGAATTGCAACTGTGGTCAAGGATTCAGCAAGAGGTTTGGACCGCATAAAACAGACTCGGAACGGCATAGCGGGCCTACCACAGAAGTACCTAGAAGACAAGGCGAGGGGTATGGCCAATCAAGGAGACTGGGTCCCGTTTATGGATGTGTTAGCTTTGCTAATTTTTGGGGTCGTCCTCTTTCCAAACGTGGATGGTTTGGTAGACCTAGCAGCAATCGACGCTTTCCTTGCCTACCACCATAGCAAGGAAAGTCCGGTGGTAGCTGTCTTGGCAGATCTATTTGACACATTTGACCGAAGGTGCGAAAAGAGTAGCGCACGGATCATCTGTTGCTTACCCGCCCTCTGTGTTTGGTTGGTTTCACACTTGTTCCAACAAGACACAAGACATCCATGTCCGCTCCTGAGCCATCGCTCGTGTACTGAAAAAAGGAGAATAGATTGGGACCAGCTCTTGGCCGGGATAGGAGGTAGAACAATCAGTTGGTTCCCCCGATGGAAGGAAGGAAAAGAAGGAGTCCTTTTCTCATGTGGAAGATACCCAAACATTCCGCTGGTAGGAACGAGGGGTTGTATTAACTACAATCCCGCGCTCGCTATAAGACAACTAGGGTACCCCATGAGGGGAGCACCGACGGAAGAAAGCATGTCTCCTTTCCTTGTGAGGGATTTCGGCGCACAAAATTCCAAGACTATACAAAGAATCCATAAGGCGTGGGAAACCCCGTTAAAGAAAGATCAAGAGCTTAGAGGCATTCGTAATGGCATCATTGGTGGGTACCACGAATGGCTGAAAGTTCATATACGAGGTTTAGATTGGCTCGCCAAGTTAAAAGTCGTCAGCAAAGAGAGTTTTGAAGCACCGGAAGAGGACGAAGAAGTCCAAGCTCTCAAAAGCGAGTTAGGAAAGGCAAAACTTGCCAAGGAGAAGTTCAAGTTGGCCGCTACACATGTTCGGAAGGAGTGTGCCGGGTTACGGGAAGAGAATGCAATTACCGCAAGAGCCCTTGAACAAGAGACCAAGAGGGCTCGCAAGGAAGAGTATGGCCGGAACAAATTTCGCGGAGCTCTATGGGGTAGCAATAGTGAACTCAAGTTGCGAAAGGAAGAAAGGGACCAGTCGCGAGCACATAGCATGGTTTTGAAAGAGGAGTTAGTTG
The DNA here is from genome assembly GCF_000004515.6 of Glycine max. NCBI lineage: Eukaryota > Viridiplantae > Streptophyta > Magnoliopsida > Fabales > Fabaceae > Glycine > Glycine max. The sequence goes on along the minus strand of NC_038241.2, from coordinate 20,818,290 downwards.
CCTGTTCAAGGTCCAAAAGAAGCTTGTCTCAGCGTTTATGCGAGACGGAGACCAACATGCTAGCTATCATCGCCAAGTACCAAGAAGAGTTAGGTCTAGCCGCGGCCCACGAGCATAGGATTGCGGACGAATATGCCCAAGTATACGCGGAAAAAGAGGCTAGAGGAAGGGTGATCGACTCTTTACACCAAGAGGCAACCATATGGATGGATCGGTTTGCTCTTACCTTGAACGGGAGTCAAGAACTTCCCCGATTGTTAGCCAAGGCCAAGGCGATGGCAGACACCTACTCCGCCCCCGAAGAGATTCATGGGCTTCTCGGCTATTGTCAGCATATGATAGACTTAATGGCCCACATAATTAGAAATCGTTAGGAAACTTGTATGGTCTCTAAGACCTTGACTAGATACGACTTCCTTTTTGAAATAAAATGAGTTGGTCCCATGTTTCTACTCCAAAAAGCTTGTGCAAATCAAATCACTCCTACATTTCATCTCTAGCATGCATTTTCTTTCTTTACCCACTCCTCACGTTTGGTTTTTTAGGGAAAAACACCATAACTAAACGCGCCGCAAGGGATCCCTATCGCACCAGATCCAAATCTAGAACGATGGGTGATCAAGAGGAGACGCAGGAACAGATGAAAGCCGACATGTCGGCTCTGAAAGAACAAATGGCCTCCATGATGGAGGCCATGTTAAGTATGAAGCAGCTCATAGAGAAGAACGCGGCCACCGCCGCCGCTGCCAGTTCGGCTGCCGAAGCAGACCCGACTCTCTTGGCAACTACGCACCATCCTCCCTCAAACATAGTAGGACGGGGAAGGGACACACTGGGGCACGATGGCAGCCCTCACCTGGGATACAACCGAGCGGCTTACCCTTATGGATTGCCGCCCAACTATTCACCACCCGTCTTGCAAGAAGATGCGGGCCACATTGCTTCTCCCGTCCATGAAAGAGAGCCTCCTCAGCAGCCCGACGAAGTCCACAAAGACCCTCAAGATTATGCTCAGAGGGATGTCGAGTTCTATCCCCCGATCCCCGAAGGGCCGGCACCAGGCACGTTGCCTCAACCCAACATCGCAGTACCACCAATAGTTCTGTCCACGGAAGGGCCGCCCCCAGCAACTGAAGAAAGGAGGAAGCTCGATCTCCTTGAGGAAAGATTGAGGGCCGTAGAAGGATTTGGGGACTATCCGTTCGCAGACATGACGGATCTTTGCTTAGTACCCGATGTTGTTATTCCCTCGAAGTTCAAAGTGCCGGACTTCGACAAGTATAATGGGACGACTTGTCCCAAAAACCATCTCAAAATGTACTGCCGTAAGATGGGCGCCCACTCTAAAGATGAAAAGCTGTTGATACACTTCTTTCAGGATAGCTTGGCCGGAGCTGCGGTAGTGTGGTACACTAATTTGGAAGCTTCCCGTATCCGTACTTGGAAGGATCTGATTACCGCCTTCCTAAGGCAGTATCAGTACAATTCTGATATGGCTCCTGACCGTACTCAACTGCAGAATATGTTCAAAAAAGAGGGTGAAACCTTTAAAGAATATGCGCAGCGATGGAGGGATTTGGCGGCACAAGTAGCTCCTCCCATGGTTGAGAGAGAGATGATCACCATGATGGTGGACACTCTGCCAGTGTTCTACTATGAGAAGCTAGTAGGTTACATGCCGTCCAGCTTTGCGGATCTGGTGTTTGCCGGGGAAAGAATCGAGGTTGGATTGAAAAGAGGAAAGTTTGATTACGTTTCCTCCACAAACGCGAATGCCAAAAGAATCGGGGCAACAGGGGCAAAAAGGAAGGAGGGAGATGCCCATGCCGTCTCTTCAACACCTGCGTGGGTCAAAACCCAGCAAACACCTCATGGTACCCATCAGCACGCGCAACATCACCCAAGCTTCTCGGCTCATACTGGGAATACCTCTAGTTCAACACCCGTGCAACCTAAGGCACCCACCCAGAGGGAAGCTCCCCAAGTTCCAACTCCGAACACGACTCGACCGGCCAGTAATTCCAACACGACAAGGAACTTCCCTCCGAGGCCATTTCCAGAATTCACCCCACTCCCAATGACGTACGAAGATCTTCTGCCATCCCTCATCGCCAATCATTTGGCCGTGGTAACTCCCGGGAGGGTCCTCGAACCCCCTTTCCCGAAGTGGTATGACCCTAACGCAACTTGCAAGTACCATGGGGGTGTCCCGGGGCATTCCGTCGAAAAATGCTTGGCCCTTAAATACAAGGTCCAACATTTAATGGATGCTGGATGGCTGACTTTCCAAGAGGATCGGCCCAATGTGAGAACCAACCCGCTCGCCAATCATGGAGGGGGAGCAGTTAATGCAGTTGAATCCGATAGGTCGCACAAGTCTAAACCTTTAAGGGATGTGGCAACCCCTAGGAGGTTTATCTTTGAGGCCCTACAAAAGGGAGGTGTGATTCCCCATAGTGGGTGTAAGGAGGATTCCTGTCTGCTACATTCCGGCGAGATGCATGACATGGAGACGTGTTTGGAAGTAGAGGAATTGTTACAGCGGATGATAGATCAGGGTCGACTGGAAGTCGGCATTGAAGGAAAAGAAGAGCAGCATATATGCATGCAATCTACGGAGGGGAGCGGTGTTGCGAAGCCCAAACCCTTGGTGATATACTTCACTAAAAGCGCAGCTTCGCAAAAGCCCGGACACCCCTTAATGGCCAAACCTGTTCCTTTCCCGTACCAAAATAGTCACGCGGTCCCGTGGAGATATACACCTCCGGGGAAGAAGGAAGAAGAAGTCACTGACGTCAGCTCGCTGTCAGCTAAAGTAACAAATATCACGGGACTCAGTGGTGTGACCCGTAGTGGTCGTGTGTTCGCACCTCCGGACCTACCAGTCCAACCCGCCGACGTCAAGGGAAAAGGAAAAGTGGTGGAGGAACAAGATGGCGAAGCACCCCACGCTTCGAATAAAGATATTCCAGCAAAGGGGCCCCCGGAGAAAAAGGATGGTAGAAAGGAGGTGTCGCTAGAGGAAGCCAGCGAGTTCCTTCGGATAATTCAGCAGAGCGAATTCAAGGTTATCGAACAGCTCAACAAAACCCCGGCTAGGGTCTCGCTGTTGGAGTTACTTATGAGCTCCGAGCCTCATCGGGCTCTGCTAGTAAAAGTGCTGAACGAGGCTCACGTGGCCCAAGATATCTCGGTAGAAGGTTTCGGAGGGCTGGTCAACAATATCACTACCAACAACTATCTTGCCTTCGCCGAAGAAGAAATCCCCGCCGAGGGGAGAGGGCATAATAAGGCTTTACACGTATCAGTCAAGTGTATGGACCATATCGTAGCCAAGGTGCTCATCGATAATGGTTCCAGTTTAAACGTGATGCCTAAGAGCACTTTGGAGAAGTTACCATTCAATGCTTCCCACTTAAAACCAAGTTCAATGGTGGTTCGGGCCTTCGATGGCACTCGCCGAGAGGTTAGGGGAGAGATCGATCTCCCAGTACAAATAGGCCCTCACACCTGTCAAGTCACCTTCCAAATAATGGATATTAACCCCCCCTACAGCTGCCTGTTGGGGCGCCCGTGGATCCACTCAGTGGGAGTTGTGCCTTCTACACTCCACCAAAAGCTGAAATTCGTAGTGGAGGGGCACTTGGTCATCGTGTCAGGCGAGGAAGATATCTTGGTAAGCTGCCCATCCTCCATGCCTTATGTGGAAGCCGCAGAAGAATCGTTAGAAACTGCTTTCCAGTCTTTTAAGGTGGTCAGCATTTCCTCCATGGACTCCCTCTTTGGGCAGCCTTGTCTGTCCGATGCAGCGGTAATGATGGCCCGAGTTATGTTGGGGAACGGTTATGAACCCGGGATGGGTTTAGGAAAAAACAACGGCGGCATAACTAGCCTGATAAATACCTAAGGAAATCGTGGGAAGTATGGTTTAGGCTATAAGCCCACTCAGGCGGACACGAAAAGAAGCATCGCAGGAAGGAAGAACAATGGTCAAAGTTCGCGTTGGAGACAAGAAGGTGAAGGAAGCCCGCCCTGCCACATAAGTAGAAGCTTTATAAGCGCGGGTTCGGGAGACAAAGGTCAAGCGTTCGCGATATGCGAAGATGATATTCCGAGTACTTTGGATTTGGTACGACCATGCCCTCCTGATTTCCAGCTGGGAAATTGGCGAGTGGAGGAACGCCCCGGCATTTACGCAACAAGCATAATGTAAACCTTTACGGTTTTAAAAGCTCTATAGTTGGGCCTAGGCTTTAGAGTTTTTCCTTTTGTTAAGGCTTTGTGTCTTTTGTTTTTGAATTTATAATACAAGGATCTTTCTTCATCTGTTCCTGGTCTCTACCCATTCTCATTCATTTGCATGTTTACTTCTTTTTCTGAAACGGCAGATCCGATGACGAGTCCCCCGAAGGTACTAATACCTGGGACCCGTCTATCGACTTCGAGCAAGAAATGAATCAAACGGAAGATGAAGGAAATGAGGATGTGGGACTTCCCCCAGAACTAGAAAGAATGGTCGCCCATGAGGACCAAGAAATGGGGCCTCATCAAGAAGAAACAGAGCTAGTAGACTTAGGAATTGGCAGTGGAAAGAGGGAAGTAAAGATAGGTACAGGTATTACCGCACCTATCCGTGAAGAATTAATAATCCTGCTAAAAGACTACCAAGACATCTTTGCTTGGTCATACCAAGATATGCCCGGTTTGAGTTCTGACATTGTACAGCACCGATTACCTCTAAATCCCGAGTGTTCCCCGGTAAAACAGAAACTGAGGAGGATGAAGCCCGAAACATCCTTGAAGATAAAAGAAGAAGTGAAGAAGCAATTTGACGCTGGATTTCTGGCCGTCGCTCGGTATCCAGAATGGGTTGCCAACATCGTACCAGTTCCTAAAAAAGATGGGAAAGTACGAATGTGTGTAGATTATCGGGACCTAAATCGGGCCAGTCCCAAGGACAATTTTCCTTTACCACACATCGATATCCTCGTAGATAACACGGCCAATTTCGCTTTATTTTCCTTCATGGACGGTTTCTCTGGTTACAATCAGATAAAGATGGCGCCCGAGGATATGGAAAAGACTACTTTCGTCACCCTGTGGGGAACGTTCTGTTACAAGGTGATGTCCTTTGGACTCAAGAATGCCGGGGCAACTTATCAACGGGCCATGGTAGCTTTGTTCCATGATATGATGCATCAAGAGATCGAGGTCTACGTGGACGACATAATTGCTAAATCTAAATCCGAGGAAGAACACCTTGTCAACCTGCGGAAATTGTTCGAAAGGCTTAGGAAATATCAATTAAGGTTGAACCCCGCTAAGTGTACCTTTGGGGTCAAATCAGGGAAATTGCTTGGTTTCATTGTAAGCCAGAAAGGGATAGAGGTAGACCCCGAAAAAGTGAAGGCTATCCTTGAGATGCCAGAACCCCGTACAGAGAGGCAAGTCCGAGGTTTCCTGGGGCGCTTGAATTATATTGCCAGATTCATATCGCAGCTCACCGCCATTTGTGAGCCGTTGTTTAAACTCTTGCGCAAAAACCAAACTGATAGGTGGAATGAGGATTGCCAAGAGGCTTTTGGAAGGATCAAAAAGTGCCTAATGAATCCTCCCGTGCTTATGCCACCAGTACCTGGAAGGCCTCTCATTTTGTACATGACAATCTTGGACGAGTCAATGGGGTGTATGCTGGGGCAACATGACGAATCCGGGAAGAAAGAGCGCGCTGTTTACTACCTAAGTAAGAAGTTCACGACCTGTGAGATGAATTACTCCTTGCTCGAAAGAACGTGTTGTGCTTTAGTATGGGCATCCCATCGCCTAAGGCAGTACATGCTGAGCCATACTACCTGGTTGATATCCAAAATGGACCCGGTTAAGTACATCTTTGAAAAGCCAGCTCTCACAGGACGAATCGCCCGGTGGCAAGTCTTGCTATCTGAGTTTGATATAGTCTACGTCACCCAAAAGGCGATAAAAGGAAGCGCTTTGGCAGATTATTTGGCTCAACAGCCTCTTAACGACTACCAGCCCATGCATCCGGAATTCCCGGATGAGGACATCATGGCCTTGTTTGAGGAAAAGTTGGACGAAGATCGGGACAAATGGACTGTATGGTTTGACGGAGCGTCAAACATTCTAGGTCATGGCGTTGGGGCAGTGTTGGTCTCTCCGGACAATCAATGTGTACCTTTCACAGCCAGGCTAGGATTCGACTACACCAACAACATGGCCGAATATGAAGCATGTGCCCTAGCCGTCCAGGCAGCAATTGACTCCAATGTCAAACTACTCAAGGTGTACGGCGACTCAGCATTGGTAATCCATCAGCTGAGAGGGGAATGGGAAACTAGAGATCCCAAGCTGATACCCTACAAAGCCTATATCAAGGAATTGGCTAAGACTTTCGATGAGATCTCCTTCCATCATGTTCCCCGCGAGGAAAATCAAATGGCGGATGCACTTGCTACGTTGGCGTCTATGTTCCAGCTAACACCGCACGGGGATCTACCCTACATTGAATTTTGGTGTCGTGGCAAACCCGCACATTGTTGCCAAGTGGAAGAGGAACGGGACGGAAAGCCTTGGTATTACGACATCAAGCGATATGTCGTAAGCAAAGAATACCCGCCAGAGATTTCCGACAACGATAAAAGGACATTGAGGAGGTTGGCAGCCGGTTTCTTCATGAGCGGAAGCATACTGTATAAAAGAAATCACGACATGACACTCCTGCGGTGTGTGGATGCCAAGGAGGCAAATCACATGATCGAAGAAGTCCATGAGGGCTCGTTTGGAACGCACGCCAACGGACATGCTATGGCCAGGAAGATCCTAAGAGCAGGTTATTACTGGCTTACCATGGAAAGTGATTGTTGTGTCCATGTGAGGAAGTGCCACAAATGTCAAGCATTCGCAGATAATGTCAATGCCCCACCACATCCTCTGAATGTCATGTCCGCCCCTTGGCCTTTCTCCATGTGGGGAATAGATGTCATCGGGGCCATTGAGCCCAAGGCCTCGAATGGTCATCGCTTCATCCTCGCAGCGATAGATTATTTCACCAAGTGGGTCGAGGCGGCTTCATATACCAATGTCACGAGGAATGTGGTGGTCAGGTTCATTAAGAAAGAGATCATCTGCCGATATGGTTTGCCAAGGAAGATTATCACGGACAATGGCACCAACCTGAATAATAAGATGATGGCAGAAATGTGCAAGGAGTTTAAAATCCAGCATCACAATTCCACGCCCTACCGGCCAAAGATGAATGGAGCCGTGGAAGCGGCCAATAAGAATATCAAAAAGATTATCCAAAAGATGACCGTGTCATACAAGGATTGGCACGAGATGCTCCCATTCGCGTTACACGGTTACCGGACTTCAGTGCGAACGTCAACTGGGGCAACGCCGTTCTCATTGGTATATGGGATGGAGGCTGTGTTACCGTTTGAGGTAGAAGTCCCGTCATTAAGGATCTTGGCAGAATCCGGATTAAAGGAATCAGAGTGGGCTCAAACACGCTACGATCAGCTCAACCTCATTGAGGGTAAGCGCTTAACGGCCATGAGTCATGGGCGCTTATACCAGCAAAGAATGAAGAGTGCATTCGACAAGAAAGTACGCTTACGCAAGTTCCATGAGGGATACCTTGTGCTAAAGAAAATGTCCCATGCTGTCAAGGACCATCGAGGGAAATGGGCCCCGAACTACGAAGGGCCTTTTGTTGTGAAGAGGGCTTTTTCCGGAGGAGCCCTGGTGCTTACCAACATGGATGGCGAAGAGCTACCTTCACCCGTGAACTCTGATGTCGTCAAACAATATTATGCTTAGAAGCTGGGGCAATTAAGGATGTCGCTGCATGTTCTTTATCTTTATGCGTTTTCTGGATTTCCCCCAGGGATTTCCTGTCTGTTGTATCTCTCGTTACAATCTTTCAAAGAAATGAACGTGGATTCGAGGCTTTTAGTCCTCACGTTAGTTTCACACCTTGCGTTAATCTGTGATCACCTGAGCCCTTCCGCTCAGTTCATGGGATCCCCCAAGCGCTTAATTAGAATTGAACCTGAACCAACTTTCCCTAAATTTTCTGCGTTTGAAAACATTCATGCATACGCATACGCATACGCATGTATATTGTTGTGGTAAAATAGGGGCAGGATCACCTTGGGCTACCTTCTGGAGTAGAGACAAAACATGAACGGCAGAAACCAATCAAGGTAGGGTAATGACGCGGTCAAGATTGGCCATACCTGGTTGTTTATTACTTGTAGGTACTTAAGGACGAACGCAAGTGGGGATGGGGTCACGACCGACCGATCGTTACGCAAGTGGGGATGGGGTCACGACCGACCGATCGTTGCCCTTCTCTGTGCGAAACAAGCAGAGAATGTCGCTGCAAGGCAGCCCCGTATCCTTTGTATTTTGCAGCTTTCTTTTACTTTTTGTTTGTTTTAAAAAGTAAAAAAATAAGTAATCAACGCCTAATTCTAACCTAAGTAAGTTCAAGTTAGGCAAGATGCTAATCCATGAGAAGGGAGGGGACATGGTTAATATTCCCCTCAAAAAAAAAAAAAAAATGTGCAGGTTAGCTCGCCTGGGCGAGCTGGGCGAGCCTGGGCGAGCCACCCCTGCACCAAATTATAAGAATGATGAAAGGGGGGGCGTTTTAACATTCAAAAACTTCTTTTCCCCCCTTTCAAAAGCCATACCCACGGGATTGACGAGTTTGCAGCCCTAGGGCCATCCTTTTTCGCATTTTTGATTCCGTTTTGCGCTTTTGTTCATCACCAACAAGTAAGTGTTCCATCCCTAAGCTTTCTAGCTTTTCATTGGTGTATTTTGATCTCCTTTTGGTGCTCTAAATTGTGGGAGTATGCTCAAATATATAGGGCAATTTTGGTTTGTTTTCTTGCTTGATTAGGTTGAATTAGGGGTGTGTATGGGATGGCCCTAGGCCTATAATGCATTTTTGAACAATGGGACATGCCACATTGTCCCCGTTCTCTTGCTATTGACGCCTAAACGCGCGCCCACCAAGTGTTCGGTGAAATGCCTCAATGGCATTAGCGCGTGACTTTTGTAAGGAAACAACCCATGGGGCATTTTGGTTTGTACACATTTTCTTTTTTTGGAATATGTATTCATTCCTGAAAAAGGCTAGAGTAATTGCCCCGCATATATCCTAGGCCTAGGAACTAAAATTTTATGCAAAAAGAACACAAGAGGAGGTGCATATTGGGTAAAGTTACCCTTTTTGGCCAGCAATCGGCTCTGGGCCACACTACAATATTTTCCCTACGCCTAGATGTTTAGGAATTGTGCTCGTCATGAATGTGTAGGTTTAGAATAGGTAGCAAGATACCTTTGGCAATTTACACTTTGGGTATGATAGCAAAATACTTGGATGTATGTATATATAATTTTTGGTAGTCAAAATGTCTCACAAAAAATATATATAAATGTGTTGCATGTTATGTGAAGAAAACATATTACAAAAAAATATATACCTTCTAATTTGAATACAATTTTAGTCAGCAAAGGAAAATATGCTTGAATTTGCATGTGGCTTTAGGTAGCAAAAACTTGAAGAAAAAAAAGCATGAAATGTAGCACCTTATTGCGTAGGTAGTCAAGATTCATCATGAAGTTTTTATATGTATAGGTATTAGAAATACCAAGATGAGCGCATGTGCAATTTTTGGTACCCCGAAATGCTTTGAGTATGCATGTATGTAAATTTAGCCAAGGAGGCGTGTGTGATGTAAATAACAAATACACCTTGGAAGTACATGTAAATAATCTAGGTAATGAAGCTACCTTGATTGTATATGGGTGCATTTTTCTTAGTTAATAGGATGTCTTGTGCAAGTGAACGTTCGTAGGGAAATATGCGCATAAGCTTGCTCTAAATTTACATTGATGTTTGTATTTATGGGAGGAGGTTGTATGTCATTTTTGTTTTAAGAGTAGTGTCCCACTGGTAAAACTAACTTTCCAAATGTTTGCCTTCGCAGGAAATGGCCCCGAGGAAGCTTGCCTCAAAGAGGTCCAGGAAGGACAAGGCAGCCGAAGGAACTAGTTCCGCTCCGGAGTATGATAGTCACCGCTTTAGGAGTGCTGTACACCAACAGCGCTTCGAGGCCATCAAGGGATGGTCGTTTCTCCGGGAGCGACGCGTCCAGCTCAGGGACGACGAGTATACTGATTTCCAGGAGGAAATAGGGCGCCGGCGGTGGGCATCACTGGTTACTCCCATGGCCAAGTTTGATCCAGAAATAGTCCTTGAGTTTTATGCCAATGCTTGGCCAACAGAGGAGGGCGTGCGTGACATGAGATCCTAGGTAAGGGGTCAGTGGATCCCGTTTGATGCCGACGCTATCGGCCAACTCCTAGGATATCCGTTGGTGTTGGAAGAGGGCCAGGAATGTGAGTATGGCCAGAGGAGGAACCGGTCTGACGGGTTCGATGAGGAGGCCATCGCCCAGCTGCTATGTATACCGGGACAGGATTTTGCCCGGACTGCTGCAGGGAGGCGAGTGCGAATCATGCGCACCAACATGACCACCCTGACCCAGATATGGATGACGTTGCTCCTCAGCAACATCCTGCCCACCGATCATAATTCCGACCTCCCCATGCCGAAGTGCCAGCTGGTGTACGCCATCCTGACACGGATGAGCATCCATGTGGCTCAGTTGATCGCTGATGCCATCTATATTTTTGCAGGTATGGCGCCCACTAGGCACCCTTTGGACCCAGATAAGTCCAACAGGGCCCTGGGATTCCCCGCACTGATCACAGGACTCTGCCAGTCGTTCGGAGTCCCCGTTGCACCTACCAAGGTGATTCGGCCGCCCATCACCCGGGCTTTTATTGAGAAGTACTGTACCCAGAGACAGGCTCAGGGTGATGCTCCACAGGCCGCAGGCGCGCCCCCACCACCTCATCAGGCTGGCCAGGCTGGGGCATTTGACATGGAGCAGTATTTACGGCATTTGGTTCGCCAGCAGGCGTCCAACCACCGAGCACATGTACGGACCCATGATTGTCTGTACCAGATGAGCCTTAGCATGCAGAGCCAGGGCTTCGCTTCTTTTTCATGCCCTACTCCAGACCAGTTCAGGGCAGAGGTTGCATGGCCCGGAGATTGGCCCGAGGCCCAAGCAGGAGAGGCACCCCCAGAAGCTCCCGGCGATGGAGAAGAAGCCCACGAGGATGAGGAGATGGCCGATTTGCTTGACTTCTTGGGAGGGAGTGGAGATACGTGACTGGGAGATCCCCAGATTCATGTTTTCTTTCATATTTCTTTTGTCATTTTTATTCTATGTTATTGTTTTGACTTGAGAGACTAATGTTTGTTTTTGTTGTTTCGATTGTCATTTGTACAGCGCATACATTTTTGTTTAGATTGTTGCGTTAGTATTTATATATCATTACTATCGATGATGTTTGAAATTCTGGAACCGTGTAGAGTTCTTCGTTTAGGAACATCGTCCAAAAGTATATATGTAAAATAAACAAAAAAATCATGATAAAAATAAAAATAGAAAAGAAAAGAAAATGAAATGGAAAAGAGAACAAAAGGGAAAGAAGAGAGCAAGTAAAAAAAAAAAAAGAAGGCAAGTAAGGAAAAAGGTGGAAAAAGAGAAAATAAGTTGTCTAGCTAAAAACCGACATGCAAATAAGAAAAAAGAAGAAGGCAAGTAAGGAAAAAGGTGGAAAAAGAGAAAATAAGTTGTCTAGCTAAAAACCGACATGCTTTTGAAAAGAGATGATTTCCAACTCTTCTTCGAAAAAATTCATTGATCATAACCGATTTTTGAAGAGAAAAAAACGTGTCTACACCTGAAGGGTGAATGCTGTGAAATTTCCCCGGACGCCCGAAATGGACCCGGATGAATGCACAAATTGATAAAAGAACATATTTTGGAAACATTGGGTTGATTTAAAATAGAGGAAATGAATCCTGAGCCCTAGCATCACATGACCATAAAAGTTTGACACTTGAGTGTCCACATAGGTGCATGCGTGGCCAGTTTTGCATAAAATTTCCAAATCATCATTTTTGCATTTGTGTCATGGAAATAGTGTGGGGCATCCCTTTTATCCTTGAACCAAACCAAACCCCGACATGTATCATGTCTAGCCATTCTACAAACCTTGAGCCAAAATCCTGACTCACCATAAACCTTGACCTAGGGTGAGAATGTCAATCCTTACCCTCGGAAGCAAAAAAGAAAAGAAGGAAAATTTCCAATCAAAGAGAAAGCAAAAAAGGAAAAGAAAGGAAATTCCCAATCAAAGAGTGGGAGAAAGCAAAAAGAAAAGAAAGAAAATTCCCAATCAAAGAATGGGAGAAAGTAAAAAAAAAAAAAAAAAAAAAGAGAGAAGAAGAAGGAGGAAAGAAAGCCCCTGATCGGGGATCTAAGGAAAAACAGAAGGAATATGCAGAGAGGTCTTTGGACCGGACAATATCTGAACAATACAGAATTGTCACCAAATGAACGAAAAAAGAAGGAAAGGGAACCACGACCTAAAATAGTCTTCTCCCTTTGATTACCAACCGAAATCCCGTGCGCTAGCGACTTTTTTTTTTTTTTTTTTCTTTCTCGCCCCGCACTAAACAAAAACAGAAAAAGAAAAAAGCCAGAAAAATCAAAAGCCAAAAACACACAAAAGCCGAAAGAAGAAACCACCAAAAGAACCCATTCCCAAGGGAAGCCCTATTGATCCATGATCACGCGTGTAATTTTTGATTTGAGGAAATAATTTGCAAAGTCAAGTCATGACATATCTATGGTTCGGAATTAGGATGAAACACTTACCTGTGCGAGATTGATACACTTTGAGTGGATTTCTTCTATTTTTGTCGAACCCGGTGTTTCCTCTAAATGATCATTTAGAAACGAAATGCTAACATCCAAAATCTCATTTATGGTTATGGGAGATTTCATCAGCAGACTCTCCTTCCCCGGTAGACGCATTGTTTTTCACTCAAAAAAGCATATGCTGCTCTAAATCAGTTGGAATATTTGTCTCCTTGCTAAAGCATGTTTGCATTTTAGTGGAGAAAACACCGAGACTTTTTCAAATCTCACAAGTTATCCAGAACTACGTAGGTCTGAGTTCCTCATTGGAGGATACGTAGGAGCAAGAGCCTCGCTTTTGTCGACCACACCGCCTTTTGTTGCCATGACTCAAGAGCTGGTAGCCCGCGGAGACACCTTACGGTTATCCGCACCCTTTTGTCATCCAGAGGCGGCGGGCCCGATGACAAGCAGAGACCAAATTTGGTCATTCTGCACCCTTGTATCATCCAGAGGCGGCGGGCCCGATGATACGCGGAGATACCTTACGGTTATTCGCACCCTTTTGTCATCCAGAGGCGGCGGGCCCGATGACAAGCAGAGACCAAGTTTGGTCATTCTGCACCCTTGTATCATCCAGAGGCGGCGGGCCCGATGATACGCGGAGATACCTTACGGTTATTCGCACCCTTTTGTCATCCAGAGGCGGTGGGCCCGATGACAAGCAGAGACCAAATTTGGTCATTCTGCACCCTTGTATCATCCAGAGGCGGCGGGCCCGATGATACGCGGAGATACCTTACGGTTATCCGCACCCTTTTGTCATCCAGAGGCGGCGGGCCCGATGACAAGCAGAGACCAAGTTTGGTCATTCTGCACCCTTGTATCATCCAGAGGCGGCGGGCCCGATGATACGCGGAGATACCTTACGGTTATCCGCACCCTTTTGTCATCCAGAGGCGGCGGGCCCGATGACAAGCAGAGACCAAATTTGGTCATTCTGCACCCTTGTATCATCCAGAGGCGGCGGGCCCGATGATACGCGGAGATACCTTACGGTTATCCGCACCCTTTTGTCATCCAGAGGCGGCGGGCCCGATGACAAGCAGAGACCAAATTTGGTCATTCTGCACCCTTGTATCATCCAGAGGCGGCGGGCCCGATGATATGCGGAGATACCTTACGGTTATCCGCACCCTTTTGTCATCCAGAGGCGGCGGGCCCGATGACAAGCAGAGACCAAATTTGGTCATTCTGCACCCTTGTATCATCCAGAGGCGGCGGGCCCAATGACAAGCAGAGACCAAATTTGGTCATTCTGCACCCTTGTATCATCCAGAGGCGGCGGGCCCGATGATACGCGGAGATACCTTACGGTTATACGCGGAAATACCCGAGTGGTTATCCGTATAAACATTCTTTTGCTATCTATAAGACAGAACGCTTGATAGCATGCAGAGGCTGACATAGTCTTCTGCACCTTTTGTTCCTCCGGGAACAACAAGTCATTTACATGCGGAAATTTTATGGTCACCCGCGACTCTCGTCAACCGAGAGGAGCGAAATTAGTGTCATACACTAATTTTCGTCCGGGTACCTTTGCTTGATGACATGCGACCTTTCTTTGGTCCTTGTGAGGTGCTTGGCACCCATCATTAGGCAATTTGTGAAATTTCGGGAGCAACAAGTCATTTGCATGTGGAGATTTTATGGTCACCCGCGACTCTCGTCAAATCGAGAGGAACGAAATTAGTGTCTTATCTTTACTTTCCTTTTATCTCCAATAAAAGACAAGTAAAGAGGGGCAACTGTCATACCCTAATTTCGTCCGGGGACCTTTGCTTGATGACATGCGACCTTTCTTTGGTCCTTGTGAGGTGCTTGGTACCCATCATTAGGCAATTTGTGAAATTCCAGGACATGCCGAAAAACCAAAAAAATATTGATGCACAATTCGTAAGTTTCCGTGATACACCGGAAATCAAATGGAAGCATCGTTGCATAATTAAGTGAGGTTCCGTAACATTCCGTAAGTCAAAAAGGGGATGATTATGTAATCCGCAAGGTTCCGTAACATTACGGAAAGAAAACGAGTATCGTTACAAAATTCGTAAGTTTCCGTAAATTTACGAAAAAAGAATCACCAAAAAAAGCAGAGGGGGTGTACTTAGTAAAAATGGGGGTGCAAATAGCACCCAGGCCCACTTGGGCCCTCCAGAATATTCCTCCAGAAGGCTGTTGCTTCTGGAGGAAGCAACCTGGCTCGCCTGGGCGAGCTGAGCTCGCCTGGGCGAGCTGGGCGGCAACCACCTCCCCTATTTTGCTATAAATAGGGGAGGAAGTGAAGAAGAAAAGGGTTCAGCCCCTTTGGCACTTCTCTCTCTTTCGAATTTGCTTGGAAAAATCGTTTCCGTGAAGAAAATCTAAGCCGAGGCGCTTCCGAAACGTTTCCGTAGCGTTTTCCGTGAAGAAATTCGCAAAGGTTTCAACCGTTCTTCGACGTTCTTCATTCGTTCTTCATCGTTCTTCGATCTTCAACGGGTAAGTACCTCGAACCAAGCTTTTCGATTCATTCTATGTACCCGTAGTGGTCCACATTGTGTTTTGTGCATTTTTATTCTCGTTTTGTTTACTTTTTATACCCCCTGTTGACGTGCTTAAGCCATTTTACTTAAGTCATTTCTCGCTTAACTTAAAAATAAAATAAATTTCCACCGAACGTTTGAATTGTATTATCCATTAACTTCGGTTAAAATAAATTCCGACCGTTCGGTCGTGCCGTAACCACGTTGGAAATCAAAAAGAGGTAAAAAATAATATAATAATAAAAAAGACATCTTTTAGTAAAATAAAGCGGAAAATCAATCGGACGTTTTCTCTTTGGGATTTCTCATTCTTAATCGAATTGATTAATAACTAAAGTGAAACTAAAGGCTAAAATCAATTCGCCTAGTCAAGCTCGTCCATAAAAATAGGCTTTTGAAGTTTGTCATTTCATTTTCTCACTAAGTAAAATGGATCATTTTTAAGGTCCAACGCCTTAAAATGATCACCTCTTAAAGTAAAATAGAATCACTTGATAAAAAAAGAACTACGTAGGTCTGATTTTCTCATCCCAAATTGAGGAATACGTAGGAGCAAAGGGAAACACCCTTGTCGACCACAAAAAGAGAAAATATAAAAAGGGTATAAAGGATATAGAGACATAAAAAGGGAACATAAAAAATCAAAGTCATGTTTGCACATTCGATTAAAGGCTGCCGTCCCTTGGGGCGGACGTGTGGGGTGCTAATACCTTCCCCGTGTATAAATACAACTCCCGAACCTTTCACTTAAAAGTTCGTAGATCGCGTCTTTTCCGGTTTTTCCGACGTTTTCCTCAAATAAACGTTGGTGGCGACTCCGCGCGTATTCCTTTCGTGGAACACGCATCCCGCGAGTCACGCGTCGCCCTCCCGCCGAAGGGTAGGATGCGACAGGAAGCTCTTGAGAAATTCAAATGGTCATAACTTTTCACACGGATGTCCGATTCAGGCTTATAATGTATCGATACGCTCGAAATTAAACATCGGAAAGTCTCGCAAAATTCAAATGGTCATAACTTTTTACACGGATGTCCGATTCGGGCGCATAATATGTCGAGAGGCTCGAAATTGAACAACGGTAGCTCTTGAGAAATTCAAATGGTCATAACTTTTCACACGGATGTCCGATTCAGGAAAATCACATAGCGAGACGCTCAGAATTGAACAACGGAAGCTCTTGAGAAATTCAAATGATCATAACATTTAACTCGAATGTCCAATTTAGGCGCATCACAAAATAGTGACACTCGAAATTGAACAACGGAAGCCCTCGTGAAATTCAAATGGTCATAACTTTTCACACTGAGGTCCGATTCAGGCTTATACTATATCGATACGCTCGAAATTAAACATCGAAAACTCTCGAGAAATTCAAATGGTCATAACTTTCACATGGATGTCCGATTCAAGCGCATAATATGTCGAGAGGCTTGAAATTGAACAACGGAAGCTCTTGAGAAATTCAAATGGTCATAACTTTTCACACGGATGTTAGATTAAGGCGCATCACATATAGAGACGCTCGAAAATGAACAACGGAAGCTCTCGGGAAATTAAAATGGTCATAACTTTTCACATTGAGGTCCGATTAAGGCTTATAATATATCGATACGCTCGAAATTAAACATCGTAAGCTCTCGAGAAATTCAAATGGTCATAACTTTTCACACGGATGTCCGATTGGGGCACATAGTATGTCGAGAAGCTCGAAATTGAACAACGGAAGTTCTTGAGAAATTCAAATGGTCATAACTTTTCACACGGATGTCCGAGTCGGGCGCATAATATGTCGAGAGGCTCGAAATTGAACAACGGAAGCTCTTGAGAAATTCAAATGGTCATAACTTTTCACACGGATGTCCGATTCGGGCGCATAATATGAGGACAAGCTCGAAATTGAACAATGGAAGCTCTTAAGAAATTCAAATGGTCATAACTTTTCACACGGATGTCCGATTCAGGCTTATAATATATCGATACGCTCGAAATTAAACATCGGAAACTCTCGCAAAATGCAAATAGTCATAACTTTTCACACTGAGGTCTGATTCAGGTTTATAATATATCGATACACTCGAAATTAAACATCGGAAACTCTCTAGAAATTCAAATGGTCATAATGTTTCACACGGATGTCCGATTCGGGCGCATAATATGTTGACAAGCTCGAAATTGAACAACGGAAGCTCTTGAGAAATTCAAATGGTCATAACTTTTCACACGGATGTCCAATTCAGGCTTATAATGTATCGATACGCTCGAAATTAAACATCGGAAACTCTCGCAAAATTCAAATGGTCATAACTTTTCACACGGATGTCCGATTCGGGCACATAGTATGTCGAGAAGCTCGAAATTGAACAACGGAAGTTCTTGAGAAATTCAAATGGTCTTAACTTTTCACACGGATGTCCGATTCAGGCAAATCACTTATCGAGACGCTCAAAACTGAACAACAGAAGCTCATGAGAAATTCAAATGGTCATAACTTTTCACACGGATGTTAGATTAAGGCGCATCACATATAGACACGCTCGAAAATGAACAACGGAAGCTCTCGGGAAATTAAAATGGTCATAACTTTTCACATTGAGGTCCGATTAAGGCTTATAATATATCGATACGCTCGAAATTAAACATCGGAAGCTCTCGAGAAATTCAAATGGTCATAACTTTTCACACGGATGTCCGATTCAGGCAAATCACATATCGAGACGCTCAGAATTGAACAACGAAAGCTCTTGAGAAATTCAAATGATCATAACATTTAACTCGAATGTCCAACTTAGGCGCATCACATATAATGACACTCGAAATTGAACAACGGAAGCTCTCGTGAAATTCAAATGGTCATAACTTTCACACGGATGTCCGATTCGGGCGCATAATATGTCGAGAGGCTCGAAATTGAACAACGGAAGCTCTTGAGAAATTCAAATGGTCATAACTTTTCACACGGATGTCCGATTCGGGCGCATAATATGAGGACAAGCTCGAAATTGAACAATAGAAGCTCTTGAGAAATTCAAATGGTCATAACTTTTCACACGGATGTCCGATTCAGGCTTATAATATATCGATACGCTCGAAATTAAACATCGGAAACTCTCGCAAAATGCAAATAGTCATAACTTTTCACACTGAGGTCTGATTCAGGTTTATAATATATCGATACACTCGAAATTAAACATCGGAAACTCTCTAGAAATTCAAACGGTCATAATCTTTCACACGGATGTCCGATTTGGGCGCATAATATGTCGACAAGCTCGAAATTGAACAACGGAAGCTCTTGAGAAATTCAAATGGTCATAACTTTTCACACGGATGTCCGATTCAGGCTTATAATGTATCGATACGCTCGAAATTAAACATCGGAAACTCTCGCAAAATTCAAATGGTCATAACTTTTCACACGGATGTCCGATTCGGGCGCATAATATGTCGAGAGGCTCGAAATTGAACAACGGTAGCTCTTGAGAAATTCAAATGGTCATAACTTTTCACACGGATGTCCGATTAAGGAAAATCACATATCGAGACGCTTAGAATTGAACAACGGAAGCTCTTGAGAAATTCAAATGATCATAACATTTAACTCGAATGTCCAATTTAGGCGCATCACATATAGTGACACTCGAAATTGAACAACGGAAGCTCTCGTGAAATTCAAATGGTCATAACTTTTCACACTGAGGTCCGATTCAGGCTTATACTATATCGATACGCTCGAAATTAAACATCGAAAACTCTCGAGAAATTCAAATCGTCATAACTTTTCACATGGATGTCCGATTCAAGCGCATAATATGTCGAGAGGCTTGAAATTGAACAACGGAAGCTCTTGAGAAATTCAAATGGTCATAACTTTTCACACGGATGTTAGATTAAGGCGCATCACATATAGAGACGCTCGATAATGAACAACGGAAGCTCTCGGGAAATTAAAATGGTCATAACTTTTCACATTGAGGTCCGATTAAGGCTTATAATATATCGATACGCTCGAAATTAAACATCGGAAGCTCTCGAGAAATTCAAATGGTCATAACTTTTCCACGGATGTCCGATTCGGGCACATAGTATGTCGAGAAGCTCGAAATTGAACAACGGAAGTTCTTGAGAAATTCAAATGGTCATAACTTTTCACACGGATGTCCGAGTCGGGCGCATAATATGTCGAGAGGCTCGAAATTGAACAACGGAAGCTCATGAGAAATTCAAATGGTCATAACTTTTCACACGGATGTTAGATTAAGGCGCATCACATAGAGGACAAGCTCGAAAT
>NC_038241.2:20786544-20788674 GCF_000004515.6 Glycine max | reverse complement strand
ATCACATATAGTGACAGTCGAAATTGAACAAGGGAAGCTCTCGTGAAATTCAAATGGTCCTAACTTTTCACACGGATGTCCGATTCAGGCTTATAATATATCAATACGCTCGAAATTAAACATCGAAAACTCTCGTGAAATTCAAATGGTCATAACTTTTCACACGGATGTCCGATTCAGTCAAATCACATATCGAGACGCTCAAAACTGAACAACGGAAGCTTTTGAGAAATTCAAATGGCCATAACTTTTCACACGGATGTTAGATTAAGGCGCATCACATATAGAGACGCTCGAAAATGAACAACGGTAGCTCTCGAGAAATTCAAATGGTCATCACTTTTCACACTGAGGTCCTTTGCAGGCTTATAATATATTGATACGCTCAAAATTAAACATCGGAAGCTCTCGAGAAATCCAAATGTTCATAACTTTTCACACGGATGTCCGATTCGGGCGCATAATATGTCGAGAGGCTCGAAATTGAACAATGGAAGCTCTTGAGAAATTCAAATGGTCATAACTTTTCACACGGATGTCCGATTCAGGCAAATCACATATCGAGACGCTCAAAACTGAACAACGGAAGCTTTTGAGGAATTCAAATGGTCATAACTTTTCACACAGATGTTAGATTAAGGCGCATCGCATATAGAGACGCTCGAAAATGAACAACGGAAGCTCTCGAGAAATTGAAATGGTCATAACTTTTCACACTGAGATCCGATTCACGCTTATAATATATTGATATGCTCGAAATTAAACATCGGAAGCTCTCGAGATATTCAAATGGTCATAACTTTTCACATGGATGTCCGATTCGGGCACATAATATGTCGAGAGGCTCGAAATTGAACAACGGAAGCTCTCGTGAAATTCAAAAGGTCATAACTTTTCACATGGATGTACGATTCGGGCGCATAATATGTCGAGAGGCTCGAAATTGAACAACGGAAGCTCTCGTGAAATTCAAATGGTCATAACTTTTCACACGGATGTCCGATTCAGATTTATAATATATCGATACAGTCGAAATTAAACATCGGAAACTCTCGAGAAATTAAAATGGCCATAACTTTTCACACGGATGTTCGATTCGGGCGCATAATATGTCGAGAGGCTCGAAATTGAACAACGGAAGCTCTTGAGAAATTCAAATGGTCATAGCTTTTCATACGGATGTCTGATTCGAGCAAATCACATATCGAGACGCTCAGAATTGAACAACGGAAGGTCTTGAGAAATACAAATGGTCATAACATTTAACTCGAATGTCCCATTCAGGCGCATCACATATAGAGAACCTCGAAATTGAACCACGGAAGCTCTCGTGAAATTCAAATCGGTCATAACTTTTCACACGGATGTTTGATTCAGGCTTATAATATATCGATACGCTCGAAATTAAACATCGGAAACTCTCGAGAAATTCAAATGCCCATAACTTTTCACACGGATGTCCGATTCGGGCGCATAATATGTCGAGAGTCTCGAAATTGAACAACGGAAACTCTTGAGAAATTCAAATGGTCATAACTTTTCACACGGATGTTAGATTATGGCGCATCACATATAAAGACGCTCGAAAATGAACAACGGAAGCTCTCGGGAAATTAAAATGGCCATAACTTTTCACACTGATGTCCTTTGCAGGCTTATAATATATTGATACGCTCGAAATTAAACATCGGAAGCTCTCGAGAAATTCAAATGTTCATAACTTTTCACACGGATGTCCGATTCGGGCGCATAATATGTCGAGAGGCTCGAAATTGAACAACGGAAGCTCTTGAGAAATTCAAATGGTCATAACTTTTCACACGGATGTCCGATTCAGGCACATCACATATCGAGACGCTCAAAACTGAACAACTGAAGCTTTTGAGAAATTCAAATGGTCATAACGTTTCACACAGATGTTAGATTAAGGCGCATCGCATATAGAGACGCTCGAAAATGAACAACGGAAGCTCTCGAGAAATTGAAATGGTCATAACTTTTCACACTGAGATCCGATTCACGCTTATGATATATTGATATGCTTGAAATTAAACATCGGAAGCTCTCGAGATATTCAAATGGTCATAACTTTTCACATGGATGTCCGATTCGAGCGCATAATATGTCGAG
>NC_038241.2:20770263-20786150 GCF_000004515.6 Glycine max | reverse complement strand
TTTGAGAAATTCAAATGGTCATAACTTTTCACACGGATGTTAGATTAAGGCGCATCACATATAGAGATGCTCGAAAATGAACAACGGTAGCTCTCGAGAAATTCAAATGGTCATCACTTTTCACACTGAGGTCCGATTCGGGCTTATAATATATTGATATGCCCGAAATTAAACATCGGAAGCCTCTCGAGAAATTCAAATGGTCATAACTTTTCACACGGATGTCCGATTCAGGCAAATCACATATCGAGACGCTCAAACTGAACAACGGAAGCTTTTGAGAAATTCAAATGGTCACAACTTTTCACACGGATGTTAGATTAAGGCGCATCGCATATAGAGACGCTCGAAAATGAACAACGGAAGCTCTCGAGAAATTGAAATGGTCATAACTTTTCACATGGATGTCCGATTCGGGCGCATAATATGTCGAGAGGCTCGAAATTGAACAACGGAAGCTCTTGAGAAATTCAAATGGTCATAACTTTTCACACGGATGTCCGATTCAGGCTTATAATATATCGATACGCTCGAAATTAAACATCGGATATACTCACGAAATTTAAATGGTCATAACTTTTCACACGGATGTCCAATTCGGGCGCATAATATGTCGAGAGGCTCGAAATTGAACAACGGAAGCTCTCGTGAAATTCAAATGGTCATAACTTTTCACACCGATGTCCGATTCAGATTTATAATATATCGATACACTCGAAATTAAACATCGGAAACTCTCGAGAATTAAAATGGCCATAACTTTTCACACGGATGTCGATTCGGGCGCATAATATGTCGAGAGGCTCAAAATTGAACAACGGAAGCTCTTGAGAAATTCAAATGGTCATAACTTTTCACACGGATATCCGATTCAGGCTTATAATATATCGATACACTCGAAATTAAACATCGGAAACTCTCGAGAAATTAAAATGGCCATAACTTTTCACATGGATGTCCGATTCAGGCGCATAATATGTCGAGAGGCTCGAAATTGAACAACGGAAGCTCTTGAGAAATTTAAATGGTCATAACTTTTCACACTGAGGTCCTTTGCAGGCTTATAATATATTGATACGCTCAAAATTAAACATCGTAAGCTCTCGAGAAATTCAAATGGTCATAACTTTTCACACGGATGTCCGATTCGGGCGCTTAATATGTCGAGAGGCTCGAAATTGAACAACGGAAGGTCTTGAGAAATTCAAATGGTCATAACTTTTCACATGGATATCCGATTCAGGCAAATCACATATCGAGACGCTCAAACTGAACAACGGAAGCTTTTGAGAAATTCAAATGGTCACAACTTTTCTCACAGATGTTAGATTAAGGCGCATCGCATATAAAGACGCTCGAAAATGAACAACGGAAGCTCTCGAGAAATTGAAATGGTCATAACTTTTCACATGGATGTCCGATTCGGGCGCATAATATGTCGAGAGGCTCGAAATTGAACAACGGAAGCTCTTGAGAAATTCAAATGGTCATAACTTTTCACACGGATGTCCGATTCAGGCTTATAATATATCGATACGCTCGAAATTAAACATCGGATATACTCACGAAATTTAAATGGTCATAACTTTTCACACGGATGTCCAATTCGGGTGCATAATATGTCGAGAGGCTCGAAATTGAACAACGGAAGCTCTCGTGAAATTCAAATGGTCATAACTTTTCACACGGATGTCCGATTCAGATTTATAATATATCGATACACTCGAAATTAAACATCGGAAACTCTCGAGAAATTAAAATGGCCATAACTTTTCACACGGATGTCGGATTCGGGCGCATAATATGTCGAGAGTCTCGAAATTGAACAACGGAAGCTCTTGAGAATTCAAATGGTCATAGCTTTTCATACGGATGTCTGATTCGAGCAAATCACATATCGAGACGCTCAGAATTGAACAACGGAAGGTCTTGAGAAATACAAATGGTCATAACATTTAACTCGAATGTCCAATTTAGGCGCATCACATATAGTGACACTCGAAATTGAACAACGGAAGCTATCGTGAAATTCAAATGGTCATAACTTTTCACACGGATGTCCGATTCAGGCTTATAATATATCGATACGCTCAAAATTTAACATCGGAAACTCTAGAGAAATTCAAATGGCCATAACTTTTCACACGGATGTCCGATTCGAGCGCATAATATGTCGAGAGGCTCAAATTGAACAACGGAAGCTCTTGAGAAATTCAAATGGTCATAACTTTTCACACGAATGTTAGATTATGGCGCATCACATATAAAGACGCTCGAAAATGAACAACGGAAGCTCTCTGGAAATTAAAATGGTCATAACTTTTCACACTGAGGTCCTTTGCAGCCTTATAATATATTGATACGCTCGAAATTAAACATCGAAATGTCTCGAGAAATTCAAATGGTCATAACGTTTCACACGGATGTCCGATTCGGGCGCATAATATGTCGAAAGGCTCGAAATTGAACAACGGAAACTCTTGAGAAATTCAAATGGCCATAACTTTTCACACGGATGTCCGATTCGGGCGCATAATATGTCGAGAGGCTCGAAATTGAACAACGGAAGCTCTCGTGAAATTCAAATGGTCATAACTTTTCACACGGATGTCCGATTCAGGCTTATAATATATCGATACGCTCGAAATTAAACATCGAAAACTCTAACGAAATTCAAATGGTCATAACTTTTCAACGGATGTCCGATTCAGGCAAATCACATATCGAGACGCTCAAAACGGAACAACGGAAGCTTTTGAGAAATTCAAATGGTCATAACTTTTCACACGGATGTTAGATTAAGGCGCATCACATATAGAGAAGCTCGAAAATAAACAACGGTAGCTCTCGAGAAATTAAAATGGCCATAACTTTTCACACTGAGGTCCTTTGCAGGCTTATAATATATTGATACGCTCGAAATTAAACATCGGAAGCTCTCGAGAAATTCAAATGTTCATAACTTTTCACACGGATGTCCGATTCGGGCGCATAATATGTCGAGAGGCTCGAAATTGAACAACGGATGCTCTTGAGAAATTCAAATGGTCATAACTTTTCACACGGATGTCCGATTCAGGCAAATCACATATCGAGACGCTCAAAACTGAACAACTGAAGCTTTTGAGAAATTCAGGTGGTCATAACGTTTCACACAGATGTTAGATTAAGGCGCATCGCATATAGAGACGCTCGAAAATGAACAACGGAAGCTCTCGAGAAATTGAAATGGTCATAACTTTTCACACTGAGATCCGATTCACGCTTATAATATATTGATATGCTTGAAATTAAACATCGGAAGCTCTCGAGATATTCAAATGGTCATAACTTTTCACATGGATGTCCGATTCGGGCGCATAATATGTCGAGAGGCTCTAAATTGAACAACGAAAGCTCTTGAGATATTCAAATGGTCATAACTTTTCACACGGATGTCCGATTCAGGCTTATAATATATCGATACGCTCGAAATTAAACATCGGAAACTCTCGCGAAATTTATATGGTCATAACTTTTCACACGGATGTCCAATTAGGGCGCATAATATGTCGAGAGGCTCGAAATTGAACAACGGAAGCTCTCGTGAAATTCAAAAGGTCATAACTTTTCACATGGATGTACGATTCGGGCGCATAATATGTCGAGAGGCTCGAAATTGAACAACGGAAGCTCTCGTGAAATTCAAATGGTCATAACTTTTCACACGGATGTCCGATTCAGATTTATAATATATCGATACAGTCGAAATTAAACATCGGAAACTCTCGAGAAATTAAAATGGCCATAACTTTTCACACGGATGTTCGATTCGGGCGCATAATATGTCGAGAGGCTCGAAATTGAACAACGGAAGCTCTTGAGAAATTCAAATGGTCATAGCTTTTCATACGGATGTCTGATTCGAGCAAATCACATATCGAGACGCTCAGAATTGAACAACGGAAGTTCTTGAGAAATACAAATGGTCATAACATTTAACTCAAATGTCCAATTTAGGCGCATCACATATAGTGACACTCGAAACTGAACAACGGAAGCTCTCGTGAAATTCAAATGGTCATAACTTTTCACACGGATGTTTGATTCAGGCTTATAATATATCGATACGCTCGAAATTAAACATCGGAAACTCTCGAGAAATTCAAAATGCCCATAACTTTTCACACGGATGTCCGATTCGGGCGCATAATATGTCGAGAGTCTCGAAATTGAACAACGGAAGCTCTTGAGAAATTCAAATGGTCATAACTTTTCACAAGGATGTTAGATTATGGCGCATCACATATAAAGACGCTCGAAAATGAACAACGGAAGCTCTCGGGAAATTAAAATGGCCATAACTTTTCACACTGAGGTCCTTTGCAGGCTTATAATATATTGATACGCTCGAAATTAAACATCGGAAGCTCTCGAGAAATTCAAATGTTCATAACTTTTCACACGGATGTCCGATTCGGGCGCATAATATGTCGAGAGGCTCGAAATTGAACAACGGATGCTCTTGAGAAATTCAAATGGTCATAACTTTTCACACGGATGTCCGATTCAGGCAAATCACATATCGAGACGCTCAAAACTGAACAACTGAAGCTTTTGAGAAATTCAAATGGTCATAACGTTTCACACAGATGTTAGATTAAGGCGCATCGCATATAGAGACGCTCGAAAATGAACAACGGAAGCTCTCGAGAAATTGAAATGGTCATAACTTTTCACACTGAGATCCGATTCACGCTTATAATATATTGATATGCTTGAAATTAAACATCGGAAGCTCTCGAGATATTCAAATGGTCATAACTTTTCACATGGATGTCCGATTCGGGCGCATAACATGTCGAGAGGCTCTAAATTGAACAACGAAAGCTCTTGAGATATTCAAATGGTCATAACTTTTCACACGGATGTCCGATTCAGGCTTATAATATATCGATACGCTCGAAATTAAACATCGGAAACTCTCGCGAAATTTATATGGTCATAACTTTTCACACGGATGTCCAATTAGGGCGCATAATATGTCGAGAGGCTCGAAATTGAACAACGGAAGCTCTCGTGAAATTCAAAAGGTCATAACTTTTCACATGGATGTCCGATTCGGGCGCATAATATGTCCAGAGGCTCGAAATTGAACAACGGAAGCTCTCGTGAAATTCAAATGGTCATAACTTTTCACACGGATGTCCGATTCAGATTTATAATATATCGATACACTCGAAATTAAACATCGGAAACTCTCGAGAAATTAAAATGGCCATAACTTTTCACACGGATGTCCGATTCGGGCGCATAATATGTCGAGAGGCTCGAAATTGAACAACGAAAGCTCTTGAGAAATTCAAATGGTCATAACTTTTCACACGGATGTTAGATTAAGGCGCATCACATATAGAGACGCTCGAAAATGAACAACGGAAGCTCTCGGGAAATTAAAATTGTCATAACTTTTCACACTGAGGTCCTATTCAGGCTTATAATATATTGATATGCTCGAAATTAAACATCGGAAGCTCTCGAGAAATTCAAATGGTCATAAGTTTTCACACGGATGTCCGATTCGGGCGCATAATATGCCGAGAGGCTCGAAATTGAACAACGGAAGCTCTTGAGAAATTCAAATGGTCATAACTTTTCACACGGATGTTAGATTAAGGCGCATCACATATAAAGACGCTCGAAAATGAACAACGGAAGCTCTCAGGAAATTAAAATGGTCATAACTTTTCACACTGAGGTCCTTTTTAGGCTTATAATATATTGATACGCTCGAAATTAAACATCAGAAACTCTCGAGAAATTCAAATGGTCATAACTTTTCACACGGATGTCCGATTCGGGCGCATAATATGGCGAGAGGTTAGAAATTGAACAACGGAAGCTCTTGAGAAATTCAAATGGTCATAGCTTTTCACACGGATGTCCGATTCAGGCAATTCACATATCGAGACGCTCAGAATTGAACAACGGAAGCTCTTGAGAAATTCAAATGGTCATAACCTTTAACTCGAATGTCCAATTTCGGCGCATCACATATAGTGACACACGAAATTGAACAACGGAAGCTCTCGTGAAATTTAAATGGTCATAACTTTTCACACAGATTGATGCAATCCTACCCCCCAAGGGCATTGGATAGAAGACTCCAAGAAGATTGGGCCAAAAATGCAAGAGAAGGCCCTAGGGTTCTCATGAGCCTTAGGGTAGATTTCGGGCCCATGGGCTAAGTTCCGAGCCCATTTTTCTTTGTACATATTAGAATAAGGTTTCATAAATTTGGGGTCTTGTATTTTGGGCTCCATAATGTAGGTAGGGTCCCCTAGAAATATAGGATTTTTCAGCCCTTGTATTTTAGGGCACCGACTAGTTTTTGTATTAGGGGTAGTTTTGTAATTTCACATGCACTAAGTGGATATTTGATGTGTGTGGTTGGAAATAAATTTAATTGAATTGGTAGAAGCCCAATCCAATTAAATTTTAGAGGGGGAGGTGAGCATTTGCTTACTACACCCCATTGCCACATCATATAGTCACACTTTGTGCATGCCCTTCATGCTTTTCATGCCTCATGACACCTAAGCACACTTAGTGGAGAATCTTGGAATTGATCTTGGATTAGTGGGCTGAACCATAACTAAAATTTACTAATCATAATTAGTGAAGTTTTGGCTCCAAAGTTTGGCTCCACAAATTCAAGTGAAATTTGAATTTCCCTCCAATTTTGTGTGACACTTAGGCTATAAATAGAGGTTATGTGTGTGCATTTTTTTCAACTTTGATAATTTGAATATTAAACTTCAGATTTCAAAGCTCATTTAGAGCACAAAATTTCGTGCTCTTCTCTCCCTCTCCCTTCATTCATCTCCGTCTTCCTCCAAGCTCTTATCCATGGCCTCCTATGGTGGTGAGCTTCTTCTAGACTCATCTTCTCCTTGAAGTGGCGTCTCCTCTCTCTCTTCCTTTCTCCATTCCGCTGCCATTCATCTTCCAAGAAGCAAAGGAATCCATTGATGAAGAAGATCCTAGGCCTACAAGCTCCAATGGAGCTTGCATCATGTGGTATCAAGAGCATCTTCATCTAGGTGATGTTCTTTTGCTTCCTCTATCTTTTTGTTCGGTGAATTCTCTTTAATTCCTTGTTCTTCATCTTATTCTCCATGTATATCCTCCATTGTCTTGTGGTTTGGTGCTGTTTAGAGTAGATTAAAAAAAAATAAACCGATTAAATCTTAGATCTACACTTGTTCTTGCATTTCTATGGTTCAAATTTTGTAGATCCACTCTTGAATCCTGTTTTTGTGTTGATTTTAGGTTCTATCAATTTTCATTCATAATATTCTTGTGCTGAACCTTTAGATCGAAATTTTGTTCCAAAATATTGATTAGAAAAAAAACACAAAAATCTAAGTGTAAATCACTTAATCCATGTTGCCTTAGAGTCATGTTTAGTCATAGTAATTGTCACATTATGTTCTAAGTTTGTGTTGAATTTTATTTTGTTGATTGAATTCTAGATACATTTGTTCATGTATTCTTGTCATTCTTAGCCTATCTTTTGAATTTTGAGTCTAATTCATGCATGTTATTTAGTTCATAACATGTTCTAAATCAATTCCTAGAAGTAGTCTTGTTCTTGAACTTTTTTTTTGCTTTCTAAGTTTCCTACATGATGCCTATGATGAAGTTGAGTTGTGGTGCTGAGTTGTGGCTGGATTTGTGAATCAAAATAAGTCTTAAGCTCTCTTTAATTGTGTTATTCAAGATAATTGAGCATAAGCAAACACAAATTGTAACTATCCAAGCCTTAAGCAACATAAACACTACTCTTGATTTCTAGGCTGAAATCGCTGGTGCTGGCAGCTTGAACATACAAACTTGTATTAATTACTGGGAATTGGTCACTACGTTTTTTGAGCTGAAACTTTTACTGAATTTGATAGACATCTGGACCAAAATTATAAAAAAAGAACCAAGCGATTTGGATTAAAGGAAAAAATAAGAAAAATCTCACAAGTTGGCAGAAAAATCAGTGTCCAGGAAAAAAAAGAAAAGTGAAAGGAAAGTGTGCTTGTTGTTTTGGCTCAAAATTTGTTCTATAATTGGTGCCTATTTTATACCAATCCTAGTTCTGAAATTTCAATTTAAAATTATTGTGAAAACAAGTGCCAAAACTAGAGGTTTCTTGAGTCTTTTTTTATAGAGTTTTTCTACTCTACTCTAGAGCCATTCAAGGTTTCTCTTTGAGTCCTAGCTTGCTTTTTGTGCTTTTCATTGCTTTAATTTTTGAATAATCCTTGGAAATTTGTCTTGTTAAAACTCTATTGGTTTAGCTTTCATTTCATTTTTTTTGGTCTTTGGTTATTGCTTGTCTCTTTGTTTCCTTGCTTGTGAGTTGCCATATAGGGAATTGGAAAGGAGGATTGGTGCCATATCTTGAAGAATTTGAGTCAAGAAGCAAGGGGCCAACCACCTTAAGAGCTATTGGACTAAGAAGCACTCCAAATTGAGTGAAACACTAAAGAGAGAATAGCCACCACAATTGAGGACTTTTTTCTTTGTAATTTTGTAATTGGCAATTTTCTTTGCTTTCAAATTTTGTAACAAAAAGGCCTTTCATTGGAAGTAAGTTGGGAGCCTCCGCTAGGTCACCCTACTTCCATTTGTGTGTAATAATTTTAGACAATTTCCCCTTAGGATAGTGAGTGTTTTGTTGGGAACCTTAAATGAGGTCATCCAAACACTCTTAGGATCCGCCTAGTTTGCATTTCTTGCACTTTAATTTCTTGCTTATTTTCATAGCTTATTTCCTTTACCCTCCATTGTCAAACCGCCTAGATAGCTTGCCTTTTACCAATTAGTTTTTACCTTATCTTTCACACCTCTTTTAGTGTTTATTTTGGCAAGTTTCAACCATAGTTTCTTTTACCTTTCTTTCAAACCCCCAACAATAAAGAACCATAACTTAGGAACAACCATGAGTCTTCATTCTTCATCTAGTGTTAATGGTGAGGGTTCTACTCCTAAGGACCCCTTGTATAAGATATTAGATGAGTTGAGATCCCTTAAGTTGTGGAAAGCAAAACAAGAGAGAAAAGAAAAAGGTAAAAAAAGAGTGGAAGAAATAAGTCAAGATGAAAGAGAGAAAATAAGAGAGGAAGAAAGAAGAAAAATAATGAAAGAAATGAAAAGGGAAAAACATGCCTCCTATAGTAGTCATGACTCTTGCAAGAGTTTAAGTGAAGAACTTAGCGACTATTATAGAGGGCGTCATAGTTCACATACTAAACATCACTCCCAAAGAAGAGAAAAGGATAAAAGGCCTCAAGAGGTTAACATTAGCCTCCCATATTTCCATGGAAAAGATAATGTTGAGGCTTACTTAGATTGGGAAATGAAGGTTGAACAACTCTTTGATTGCCATCATATTAGCGAAGAGAGAAAAGTTCCATTGGCTACCCTTAGCTTTCAAGGGTATGCCCTCTATTGGTGGACTTCCCTTGTTAGGGAACGCAGGATTCATGGGGATCCTCTAATAGAGTATTGGAATGATCTTAAGAGTGCCCTTAGGAAGAGGCACATTCCCTCCTACTATGAAAGGGAGCTTATGGACAAGCTCCAAAGGCTTAGACAAGGGAGTATGAGTGTTGAAGAATATAGAAAACAAATGGAATTACTCCTTTTAAGAGCTGGACTTATGGAGGAGGAAAGAACAAGCATAGCTAGGTTTCTTATTGGGCTTAATATAGAAGTGAGGGACAAGGTTGAACTCATTCCATATAGGGACCTAGATGAGCTAGTCCAACTTTGTATAAGAGTGGAGCAACAACTTAAAAGAAAGCCTACTTCAAAATCTTATGGCTCTCACTCTTATCCAAGGAAGGACCAAGCCCATGGAATTTTTGGGGCTGCACCTTCAAAACCCAAGGAAGATAAGGGTAAGACCATAGAGAAATACACCCCTAAGACTAGTTCCCAAGAAAGGACTAGCAACATTAAATGCTTCAAATGTCTTGGGAGGGGTCACATTGCCTCTCAATGCCCCACAAAGAAAACCATGATCATGAGGGGTCAAGACATTTATAGTAGTCAAGAGGAGACTACTTCTTGCCCTTCCTCTAGTGGAAGTGAAGATGAAGTAAGGGGTGAAGAGTCTAGTGAGGAAGTCTACCCCCATGAAGAAGGTGACCTCTTAATGGTTAGAAGGCTCCTTGGAGGTCAATCTTGTGATCTATCTCAATCCCAAAGAGAGAACATCTTTCATACAAGATGCAAAATTTTAGATAAAACTTGTTCTCTCATTGTGGATAGTGGATCTTGTTGCAATTGTTGTAGCACAAGATTAGTTTCCAAGTTGAATCTCATTATCATTCCCCACCCAAAACCTTATAAACTTCAATGGCTCAATGAGCAAGGGGAAATGATAGTTAACCAACAAGTGAAGGTACCTTTCTCCATTGGGACATATAAGGATGAAGTTAATTGTGATATAGTTCCCATGGAGGCAGGACATATTCTTTTAGGAAGGCCATGGCAATTTGATAGGAAGATCATTTACAATGGCCTAACTAATGAAATTACCCTCACCCATCTTGGCACTAAATTTGTGTTGCATCCTCAAACACCTTCACAGGTGGCCAAAGATCAACTAACTATGAAAGATAAGAGGGATGAGGAAGAAAAACTAGAAAAACAAAAGAAAAAGAAGGATAGTAAGGCCTTGTGTTCAAAGGCCAAGGGGAAGGAAAAGGAGGAAAAGGATTCCTCCAAGAAGATTGTTAACAAGGAAAATCATTTTGCAACAAAATGTGATATTAAAATAGCACTCCTTCTTAAACAATCTTTCTACCTTCTCCTATCAAGGGAAACATCCCTTAGCACCGCCATACCTCTTAAGCTTGAGGTTATTCCTCAAGTAAAGGAGTTGTTGGATGAGGGTTTGGTTCGCAAGAGCTTAAATCCTCGTGCTTTGTTGGTGCCTAAAATAGGTATTATTAGGCACGAAATCCCTATGATAGGTGGTATAGTGAATGTGTTGAGTGGTGCAACACTCTTTTGTAAAATCACTCATGCACCCAACATCTTCATGATTTGTGTACATAGGGACTCATTAGGTAGGTTTGTTCTTATTTTTTGTTTCAATGCAAACCTAGGTGCTCATGTGGGACACCTTAGGTTTGTCGTAATTGTTTTTAGGAATAATCAACATGAAAATAAAGAAAAAGGTATGTATTATTCCATTGCTTTCCTTAACTTTTTAAATAGTGATCCAGGGCTTCCCATGGACCCTAAGAGAATAAAGGTCATTCCTAAGTGGCCTACTCCACTAAGTATAAGAGAAATTTGGGGCTTCAATATCTTAACAAACTTTTACAAAAAGTTTGTCCCATATTTTTCTATACTTGTAGCACCACTCATTGAGTTGGTGAGGAACTATATTCTCTCATGGGAAGATGACCAGGAAAGGGGTTTTCAGTCCTTACCATACTCTAACATACCCAACATCACTAATACATATGTTTTCATTCTTTTTACAGGTGTTGAGGAAAGAATCCATGAGTTTCAAGAACCTCTGGATTTGAGGTCAAATCCTTTTCAAGGGGGAGGGAATGATGCAATCCTACCCCCCAAGGGCATTGGATAGAAGACTCCAAGAAGATTGGGCCAAAAATGCAAGAGAAGGCCCTAGGGTTCTCATGAGCCTTAGGGTAGATTTCGGGCCCATGGGCTAAGTACGAGCCCACTTATCTTTGTACATATTAGAATAAGGTTTCATTAATTTTGGGTCTTGTATTTTGGGCTCCATAATGTAGGTAGGGTACCCTAGAAATATAGGATTTTTCAGTCCTTGTATTTTAGGGCACCGACTAGTTTTTGTATTAGGGGTAGTTTTGTAATTTCACATGCACTAAGTGGATATTTGATGTGTGTGGTTGGAAATAAATTTAATTGAATTGGTAGAAGCCCAATCCAATTAAATTTTAGAGGGGGAAGTGAGCATTTGCTTACTACACCCCATTGCCACATCATATAGTCACACTTTGTGCATGCCCTTCATGCTTTTCATGCCTCATGACACCTAAGCACACTTAGTGGAGAATCTTGGAATTGATCTTGGATTAGTGGGCTGAACCATAACTAAAATTTACTAATCATAATTAGTGAAGTTTTGGCTCCAAAGTTTGGCTCCACAAATTCAAGTGAAATTTGAATTTCCCTCCAATTTTGTGTGACACTTAGGCTATAAATAGAGGTTATGTGTGTGCATTTTTTTCAACTTTGATAATTTGAATATTAAACTTCAGATTTCAAAGCTCATTTAGAGCACAAAATTTCGTGCTCTTCTCTCCCTCTCCCTTCATTCATCTCCGTCTTCCTCCAAGCTCTTATCCATGGCCTCCTATGGTGGTGAGCTTCTTCTAGACTCATCTTCTCCTTGAAGTGGCGTCTCCTCTCTCTCTTCCTTTCTCCATTCCGCTGCCATTCATCTTCCAAGAAGCAAAGGAATCCATTGATGAAGAAGATCCTAGGCCTATAAGCTCCAATGGAGCTTGCATCACAGATGTCCGATTCAGGCTTATAATATATCGATACGCTCGAAATGAAACATCGGAAACTCTCGAGAAATTCAAATGGCCATAACTTTTGACACGGATGTCCGATTCGAGCGCATAATATGTCGAGAGGCTCGAAATTGAACAACGGACGCTCTTGAGAAATTCAAATGGTCATAACTTTTCGCACAGATGTCCGATTCAGGCTTATAATATATCGATACACTCAAAATTAAACATCGGAAATTCTCGAGAAATTCAAATGGCCTTAACTTTTCACACGGATGTCCCATTCCGGCGCATAATATGTCGAGAGGCTCGAAATTGAACAACGGAAGCTCTTGAGAAATTCAAATGGTCATAACTTTTCACACGGATGTCCGATTCATGCAAATCACATATCGAGACGCTCAAAACTAAACAACGGAAGCTTTTGAGAAATTCAAATGGTCATAACTTTTCACACGGATGTTAGATTAAGGCGCATCGCATATAGAGACGCTCGAAAATGAACAACGGAAGCTCTCGAGAAATTCAAATGGTCATAACTTTTCACACCGACGTCCGATTCAGGCTTATAATATATCGATATGCTCGAAATTAAACATCGGAAGCTCTCGAGATATTCAAATGGCCATAAATTTTCACACGGATATCCGATTCGGGCGCATAATATGTCGAGAGGCTCGAAATGAACAACGGAAGCTCTTGAGAAGTTCAAATGGTCATAACTTTTCACACGGATGTTAGATTAAGGCGCATCACATATAGAGACACTCGAAATTGAACAACGGAAGCTCTTGAGAAATTCAAATGGTCATAACTTTTCACACTGAGGTCCTTTTCAGGCTTATAATATATTGATACGCTCGAAATTAAACATCGGAAACTCTCGAGAAATTCAAATGGTCATAACTTTTCACACGGATGTCCGATTCGAGGCGCATAATATGGCGAGAGGCTAGAAATTGAACAACGGAAGCTCTTAAGAAATTCAAATGGTCATAGCTTTTCACACGGATGTCCAATTCGAGCAAATCACATATCGAGACGCTCAGAATTGAACAACGGAAGGTCTTGAGAAATTCAAATGGTCATAACATTTAACTCGAATGTCCAATTTAGGCGCATCACATATAGTGACACTCGAAATTAAACAACGGAAGCTCTCGTGAAATTCAAATGGTCATAACTTTTCACACGGATGTCCGATTCAGATTTTCAATATATCGATACACTCGAAATTAAACATAGGAAACTCTCGAGAAATTAAAATGGCCATAACTTTTCACACGGATGTCCGATTTGGGCGCATAATATGTCGAGAGGCTCGAAATTGAACAACGGAAGCTCTTGAGAAATTCAAATGGTCATAGTTTTTCACACGGATGTCCAATTCGAGCAAATCACATATCGAGACGCTCAGAATTGAACAACGGAAGGTCTTGAGAAATACAAATGGTCATAACAATTAACTCGAATGTTCGATTTAGGCGCATCACATATAGTGACACTCGAAATTGAACAACGGAAAGCTCTCGAGAAATTCAAATGGTCCTAACTTTTCACACGGATGTCCGATTCAGACTTATAATATATCGATACGCTCGAAATTAAACATCGAAAACTCTCGTGAAATTCAAATGGTCATAACTTTTCACACGGATGTCCGATTCAGGCAAATCACATATCGAGACGCTCAGAACTGAACAACGGAAGCTTTTGAGAAATTCAAATGGTCATAACTATTCACACGGATGTCAGATTAAAGCGCATCACATATAGAGACGCTCGAAAATGAACAACGGTAGCTCTCGAGAAATTCAAATGGTCATCACTTTTCACACTGAGGTCCGATTCGGGCTTATAATATATTGATATGCTCGAAATTAAACATTGGAAGCTCTCGAGATATTCCAATGGTCTTAACTTTTCACATGGATGTCCGATTCGGGCGCATAATATGTCGAGAGGCTCGAAATTGAACAACGGAAGCTCTTGAGAAATTCAAATGGTCATAACTTTTCACACGGATGTCCGATTCATGCAAATCACATATCGAGACGCTCAAAACTAAACAACGGAAGCTCTCGAGAAATTCAAATGGTCATAACTTTTCAAACTAACGTCCGATTCAGGCTTATAATATATTGATATGCTCGAAATTAAACATCGGAAGCTCTCGAGATATTCAAATGGTCATAATTTTTCACATGCATTTCCGATTCGGGCGCATAATATGTCGAGAGGCTCAAAATTGAACAACGGAAGGTCTTGAGAAATTCAAATGGTCATAACTTTACACACGAATGTCCGATTCAGGCTTATAATATATCGATACGCTCGAAATTAAACATCGGAAACTCTCGAGAAATTCAAATGGCCATAAATTTTCACACGGATGTCCGATTCGGGCGCATAATATGTCGAGAGGCTCGTAATTGCACAACGGAAGCTCTTGAGAAATTCAAATGGTCATAACTTTTCACACTGAGGTCCTTTTCAGGCTTATAATATATTGATACGCTTGAAATTAAACATCGGAAACTCTTGAGAAATTCAAATGGTCATAACTTTTCACACGCATGTCCGATTCGGGCGCATAATATGGCGAGAGGCTAGAAATTGAACAACGGAATTTGTTGAGAAATTCAAATGGTCATAGCTTTTCACACGGATGTTCAATTCGAGCAAATCACATATCGACACGCTCAGAATTGAACAACGGAAGGTCTTGAGAAATTCAAATGGTCATAACATTTAACTCGAATGTCCAATTTAGGCGCATCACATATAGTGACACTCGAAATTGAACAACGGAAGCTCTCGTGAAATTCAAATGGTCATAACTTTTCACACGGATGTCCGATTCAGATTTATAATATATCGATACACTCGAAATTAAACATCGGAAACTCTCGAGAAATTAAAATAGCCATAACTTTTCACACGGATGTCCGATTCGGGCGCATAATATGTCAAGAGGCTTGAAATTGAACAACGGAAGCTCTTGAGAAATTCAAATGGTCATAGCTTTTCACACGGATGTCCGATTCGAGCAAATCACATATCAGGACGCTCAGAATTGAACAACGGAAGGTCTTGAGAAATACAAATGGTCATAACATTTAACTCGAATGTCCAATTTAGGCGCATCACATATAGTGACACTCGAAATTGAACAACGGAAGCTCTCGTGAAATTCAAATGGTCATATCTTTTCACACGGATGTCCGATCCAGGCTTATAATATATCGATACGCTCGAAATTAAACATCGAAAATTCTCGAGAAATTCAAATGGCCATAACTTTTCACTCGGATGTCCGATTCGAGC
>NC_038241.2:20768830-20769319 GCF_000004515.6 Glycine max | reverse complement strand
AATGAACAACGGAAGCTCTCGGGAAATTAAAATGGTCATAACTTTTCACACTGAGGTCCTTTTCAGGCTTATAATATATTGATACGCTCTAAATTAAACATCGGAAACTCTCGAGAAATTCAAATGGTCATAACTTTTCACACGGATGTCCGATTCGGGCGCATAATATGGCGAGAGGCTCGAAATTGAACAACGGAAGCTCTTGAGAAATTCAAATGGTCATAACTTTTCACACGGATGTTAGATTAATGCGCATCACATATAGAGACGCTCGAAAATGAACAACGGAAGCTCTCGGGAAATTAAAATTGTCATAACTTTTCACACTGAGGTCCTATTCAGGCTTATAATATATTGATACGCTCGAAATTAAACATCGGAAGCTCTCGAGAAATTCAAATGGTCATAACTTTTCACACGGATGTCCGATTCGGGCGCATAATATGTCGAGAGGCTCTAAATTGAACAACGGAAGCTCTTGAGAAATTG
>NC_038241.2:20767471-20768730 GCF_000004515.6 Glycine max | reverse complement strand
GAGAAATTCAAATGGTCATAACATTTAACTCGAATGTCCAATTTCGGCGCATCACATATAGTGACACACGAAATTGAACAACGGAAGCTCTCGTGAAATTTAAATGGTCATAACTTTTCACACGGATGTCCGATTCAGGCTTATAATATATCGATACGCTCGAAATTAAACACCGGAAACTCTCGAGAAATTCAAATGGCTATAACTTTTCACACGGATGTCCGATTCGGGCGCATAATATGTCGAGAGGCTCGAAATTGAACAACGGAAGCTCTTGAGAAATTCTAATGGTCATAACTTTTCACACGGATGTTAGATTAAGGCGCATCACATATAAAGACGCTCGAAAATGAACAACGGAAGCTCTCGGGAAATTAAAATAGTCATAACTTTTCACACTGAGGTCCTTTTTAGGCTTATAATATATTGATACGCTCGAAATTAAACATCGGAAACTGTCGAGAAATTCAAATGGTCATAACTTTTCACACGGATGTCCGATTCGGGCGCATAATATGGCGAGAGGTTAGAAATTGAACAACGGAAGCTCTTGAGAAATTCAAATGGTCATAGCTTTTCACACGGATGTGCAATTCGAGCAAATCACATATCGAGACGCTCAGAATTGAACAACGGAAGGTCTTGAGAAATTCAAATGGTCATAACATTTAACTCGAATGTCCAATTTAGGCGCATCACATATAGTGACACTCGAAATTAAACAACGGAAGCTCTCGTGAAATTCAAATGGTCATAACTTTTCACACGGATGTCCGATTCAGATTTTCAATATATCGATACACTCGAAATTAAACATCGGAAACTCTCGAGAAATTAAAATGGCCATAACTTTTCACACGGATGTCCGATTCGGGCGCATAATATGTCGAGAGGCTCGAAATTGAACAACGGAAGCTCTTGAGAAATTCAAATGGTCATAACTTTTCACACGGATGTCCGATTCGAGCAAATCACATATCGAGACGCTCAGAATTGAACAACGGAAGGTCTTGAGAAATACAAATGGTCATAACATTTAACTCGAATGTTCAATTTAGGCGCATCACATATAGTGACACTCGAAATTGAACAAGGGAAGCTCTCGTGAAATTCAAATGGTCCTAACTTTTCACACGGATGTCCGATTCAGACTTATAATATATCGATACGCTCGAAATTAAACATCGAAAACTCTCGTGAAATTCAAATGGTCATAACTTTTCACACGGATGTCCGATTCAGGTTAATCACATATCGAG
>NC_038241.2:20766530-20767371 GCF_000004515.6 Glycine max | reverse complement strand
GCGCATCACATATAGAGACGCTCGAAAATGAACAACGGTAGCTCTCGAGAAATTCAAATGGTCATCACTTTTCACACTGAGGTCCGATTCGGGCTTATAATATATTGATATGCTCGAAATTAAACATTGGAAGCTCTCGAGATATTCCAATGGTCTTAACTTTTCACATGGATGTCCGATTCGGGCGCATAATATGTCGAGAGGCTCGAAATTGAACAACGGAAGCTCTTGAGAAATTCAAATGGTCATAACTTTTCACACGGATGTCCGATTCATGCAAATCACATATCGAGACGCTCAAAACTAAACAACGGAAGCTCTCGAGAAATTCAAATGGTCATAACTTTTCAAACTAACGTCCGATTCAGGCTTATAATATGTTGATATGCTCGAAATTAAACATCGGAAGCTCTCGAGATATTCAAATGGTCATAATTTTTCACATGCATTTCCGATTCGGGCGCATAATATGTCGAGAGGCTCAAAATTGAACAACGGAAGGTCTT
This sequence comes from Glycine max, assembly GCF_000004515.6. Taxonomy (NCBI): domain Eukaryota; kingdom Viridiplantae; phylum Streptophyta; class Magnoliopsida; order Fabales; family Fabaceae; genus Glycine; species Glycine max. Next base: position 20,766,865 of record NC_038241.2, on the reverse strand, counting down.
GAGAAATTCAAATGGTCATAACTTTACACACGAATGTCCGATTCAGGCTTATAATATATCGATACGCTCGAAATTAAACATCGGAAACTCTCGAGAAATTCAAATGGCCATAAATTTTCACTCGGAGGTCAGATTCAGGTGCATAATATATCGAGATGCCCGAAATTGAAATACGGAAGCTCTCGAGAAATTGAAATGGTCATAACATTTCACTCGGAGGTCCGATTCAAGCGCATAATATATCGAGACGCCCGAACTTGAACTACGGAAGCTCTCGAGAAATTCAAATGGTCATAAAATGACGGGCCGATGCATCAGAGACCAACGCCTCTCGA
>NC_038241.2:20758841-20759768 GCF_000004515.6 Glycine max | reverse complement strand
AAATTCAAATGATCATCACTTTTCACACACATGTCCGATTCGGGCGCATAATATGTCGAGAGGCTCGAAGTTGAACAACGGAAGCTCTTGAGAAATTCAAATGGTCATAACTTTTCACAGGATGTCCCATTCAGGCTTATAATATATCGATACGCGCGAAATTAAACATCGGAAACTCTCACAAATTCAAATGGTCATAACTTTTCACACGGATGTCCGATTTGGGCGCAGAATATGTTGAGAAGCTCGAAGTTGAACAACGGAAGCTCTTGAGAAATTCAACTGGTATAACTTTTCACACGGATGTCCGATTCAGGCAAATCACATATCGAGACGCTCAAAATTGAACAACGGAAGCTCTTGAGAAATTCAACTGGTATAACTTTTCACACGGATGTCCGATTCAGGCAAATCACATATCGAGAAGTTCGAAATTGAACAACGGAAGCTCTTGAGAAATTCAAATGGTTATAACTTTTCACACGGATGTCCGATTCAAGCTTATAATATATCGATACGCTCGAAATTAAACATCGGAAACTCTCAGGAAATTCAAATAGTCATAACTTTTCACACGGATGTCCGATTCGGGCGCATAATATGTCGAGAAGGTCGAAATTGAACAACGGAAGATCTTGAGAAATTCAAATAGTCATAACTTTTCTCACGGATGTCCGATTCAAGCTTATAATATATCGATACGCTCGAAATTAAACATCGGAAACTCTCGAGAAATTCAAATAGTCATAACTTTTCACACGGATGTCGGATACGGGCGCATAATATGTCGAGAGGCTAGAAATTGAACAACGGAAGCTCTTGAGAAATTCAAATGGTCATAACTTTTCACAGGATGTCCGATTCAGGCTTATAATATATCGATACGCTCGAAATTAAACATCGGAAACTCTCGCAAATTCAAATGGT
>NC_038241.2:20752238-20754377 GCF_000004515.6 Glycine max | reverse complement strand
TCATAACTTTTCCACGGATGTCCTATTCAGGCTTAGAATATATCGATACGCATCGAAATCAAACATCAGAAACTCTCGTGGAAATTCGAATAGTCATAACTTTTCACACGGATGTACGATTCGGGCGCATAATATGACGACAAGCTCGAAATTGAACAACGGAAGCTCTTGAGAAATTCGAATGGACATAACTTGTCACACACGGGTCCGATTCAGGCATATGATATATCGAGATGCTCTAAATTAAACATCCGAAGCTCTCAAGAAATTCGATTGGTCATAATTTTTCACACGGATGTCCGATTCGGGCGCATAATATGTCGAGACCCTCGAAATTGAACAATGAAAGCTCTCGAGAAATTCAAATGGTCATAACTTTTCACTCGAATGTCCGATTCAGGCGTATCACATATAGAGACGCTCGTAAATGGAAAACGGAAGCTCTCGTGCAATTCAAATGGTCATAACTTTTCACATTGAGTTCCGATCCGGGCTTATAATATATCGATACGCACCAAATTAAACAACGGAAACTCTCGAGAAATTCAAATGGTCATAACTTTTTACACGGATGTCCGATTCGGGCGCATAATATGTCGAGAGTCTAGAAATTGAACAACCGAAGCTCTTGAGAAATTCAAATGGTCATAACTTTTCACACGGATGTCCGATGCAGGCGTATAATATATCGATACGCTCGAAATTAAACATAAAAAACTCTCGCAAATTCAAATGGTAAGAACTTTTCACACGAATGTCCGATTCAGGCTTATAATATATCGATACGCTCGAAATTAAACATAGGAAGCTCTCGAGATATTCAAATGGTCATAACTTTTCACACGAATGTCCGATTCGGGCGTATAATATGTCGAGAAGCTCGAAATTGAACTACGGAAGCTCTTCAGAAATTCAAATGGTCATAACTTTTCACACGGATATCCGATTCAAGCTTATAATATATCGATACGCTCGAAATTAAACATCGGAAACTCTCAGGAAATTCAAATAGTCATAACTATTCACACGGATGTCCGATTCGGGCGCATAATATGTCAAGAGGCTCGAAATTGAACAACGAAGCTCTTGAGAAATTTAATTGGTATAACTTTTCACACGGATGTCCAATTCAGGCAAATCACATATCCAGACGCTCAAAATTGAACAACGGAAGCTCCTGAGAAATTCAAATGGTCATAACTTTTCACACGGATGTCCCATTCAGGCTTATAATATATCGATACGCTCGAAATCAAACATCGGAAACTCTCGCGATATGCAAATAGTCATAACTTTTCACACTGAGGTCCGATTCAGGTTTATAATATATCGATACACTCGAAATTAAACATCGGAAACTCTCTAGAAATTCAAATGGTCATAACTTTTCACACGGATGTCCGATTCGAGCGCATAATATGTCGACAAACTCGAAATTGAACAACGAAAGCTCTTAAGAAATTCAATTGGTCATAACCTTTCACACGGATGTCCGATTTAGGCTTATAATATATCGATACGCTCGAAATTAAACATCGGAAACTCTCGCGAAAATTCAAATGGTCATAATTTTTCACGCAGGATATCCGATTCGGGCACATAATATGTCGCGAAGCTAGATATCGAACAACGAAAGTTCTTTAGAAATTCAAATGGTCTTAACTTTTCACAGGAATGTCCGATTCAGGCAAATCACATATCGAGACGCTCAAATTGAGCAACAGAAGCTCTTGAGAAATTCAAATGGTCATAACTTTTCACACGGATGTTGGATTAAGGAGCATCACATATAGAGACGCTCGAAAATGAAAACCGGCAGCTCTCGGAAAATTAAAATAGTCATACCTTTTCACACTGAGGTCCGATTCAGGCTTATAATATATTGATACGCTCGAAATTAAACATCGAAAGCTGTCGAGATATTCAAATGGTCATAAATTTTCACACGGATGTCCGATTCGGGCACATAATATGGCGAGAGGCTCGAAATTGAACAACGGAAGCTCTTGAGAAATTCAAATGGTCATAACTTTTCACACGGATGTCCGACTCAGGCATATAACATATCGAGATGCTTAGAATTGAACAACGGAAGCTCTTATGAAATTCAAATGCTTCATAACATTTAACTCGAATGTC
>NC_038241.2:20749902-20752138 GCF_000004515.6 Glycine max | reverse complement strand
ACTCGAAAATGAACAACGGAAGGTCTTGAGAAATCCAAATGGTCATACTTTACCACTGAGGTCCGAATCAAGTTTATAATATATCGATACACTCGAAATAAACATCGGAAACTCTCTAGAAATTCAAAATGGTCATAACTTTTCACACGGATGTCCGATTCGGGCGCATAATATGACGACAAAGCTCGAAATTGAACAACGGAAGCTCTTGAGAAATTTCAAATGGTCATAACTTTTCACACGGATGTCCGATTCAGGCTTATAATATAATGATACGCTCGAAATTAAACATCGGAATCTCTCGTGAAATGCAAATAGTCATAACTTTTCACACTGAGGTCCGATTCAGCTTTATCATATATCGATACACTCGAAATTAAACATCGCAAACTCTCTAGAAATTCAAAGGGGAATAACTTTTCACACGGATGTCCGATTCTGGCGCATAATATGTCGACAAGCTCGTAATTGAACAACGGAAGCTCTTGAGAAATTCAAATGGTCATAACTTTTCACACGAATGTCCGATTCAGGCTTATAATATATGGAGATGATCAAAATTGAATAACGGAAGCTCTTGAGAATTTCAAATGGTCATAACTTGTCACACTCGGGTCCGATTGAGGCTTATAATATATCGAGACGCTCAAAATTAAACATCGGAAGCTCTCGAGAAATTCAATTGGTCATAACTTTTCACACGGATGTACGATTCGGGCGCATAATATGTCGAGACGCTCGAAATTGAACAACGAAAGCTCTCGAGAAATTCAAATGGTCATAACTTTGCACTCGGATGTCCGATTCAGGCGTATCACATATAGAGACACTCGTAAATGCACAACGGAAGGTCTCGTGAAATTCAAATGGTCATAACTTTTCACACTGAGTTCCGATCCTGGTTATAATATATCAATATGCACGAAATTAAACAACGGAAACTCTCGAGAAATTTAAATGGTCATAACTTTTTACACGGATGTCCGATTCGGGCGCATAATATGTCGAGAGTCTAGAAATTGAACAACGGAAGCTCTTGAGAAATTCAAATGGTCATAACTTTTCACAGGGATGTCCGATTCAGGCGTATAATATATCGATACGCTAGAAATTAAACATCGGAAACTCTCGCAAATTCAAATGGTCATAACTTTTCACACGGATGTCCGATTCAGGCAAATCATATATCGATACACTCAAAATTGAACAACGGAAGCTCCTGAGAAATTCAAATGGTCATAACTTTTCACACGGATGTCCCATTCAGGCTTATAATATATCGATACGCTCGAAATCAAACATCGGAAACTCTCGCGAAATTCAAATGGTCATAACTTTTCACACGGATATCCGATTCGGGCACATAATATGTCGAGAAGCTCGATATTGAACAACGAAAGTTCTTTAGAAATTCAAATGGTCTTAACTTTTCACACTGAGGTCCGATTCAGGTTTATAATATATCGATACACTCGAAATTAAACATCGGAAACTCTCTAAAAATTCAAATGGTCATAACTTTTCACACGGATGTCCGATTCGAGCGCATAATATGTCGACAAACTCGAAATTGAACAACGAAAGCTCTTAAAAAATTCAATTGGTCATAACCTTTCACACGGATGTCCGATTTAGGCTTATAATATATCGATACGCTCGAAATTAAACATCGGAAACTCTCGCGAAATTCAAATGGTCATAACTTTTCACACGGATATCCGATTCGGGCACATAATATGTCGAGAAGCTCGATATTGAACAACGAAAGTTCTTTAGAAATTCAAATGGTCTTAACTCTTCACACGAATGTCCGATTCAGGCAAATCACATATCGAGACGCTCAAATTGAGCAACAGAAGCTCTTGAAAAATTCAAATGGTCATAACTTTTCACACGGATGTTAGATTAAGGAGCATCACATATAGAGACGCTCGAAAATGAAAAACGGAAGCTCTCGGAAAATTAAAATAGTCATAACTTTTCACACTGACGTCCGATTCAGGCTTATAATATATTGATACGCTCGAATTTATACATCTAAAGCTGTCGAGATATTCCAATGGTCCATAATTTTTCACACGGATCTCCGATTCGGGCGCATAATATGTCGAGACGCGCGAAATTGAACAACGAAAGCTCTCGTGAAATTCAAATGGTCATAACTTTTCACACGGATGTTAGATTAAGGCGCATCACATATAGAGACGCACAAAAATGAACAACGGAAGCTCTCGGG
>NC_038241.2:20740195-20744078 GCF_000004515.6 Glycine max | reverse complement strand
GCAAGCGGTGACGGAGTTCCTGTGAGTCAACGGGGATATATCGATACGCTCGAAATTAAACATCGGAAACTCTCGAGAAATTCAAATAGTCATAACTTTTCACACGGATGTCCGATTCGGGCGCATAATATGTGGAGAGGCTAGAAATTGAACAACGGAAGCTCTTGAGAAATTCAAATGGTCATAACTTTTCACAGGACGTCCGATTCAGGCTTATAATATATCGATACGCTCGAAATTAAACATCGGAAACTCTCGCAAATTCAAATGGTCATAACTTTTCACACGGTTATCCGATTCGGGCACATAATATGTCCAGAAGCTCGAAATTGAACAACGGAAGTTCTTGAGAAATTCAAATGGTCTTAACTTTTCAAACGGATGTCCGATTCAAGCAAATCACATATCGAGACGCTTAAAATTGAACAACGGAAGCTCTCGGGAAATGAAAATGGTCATAACTTTTCACACTGAGGTCCGATTCAGGCAAATCACATATCGAGAAGCTCGAAATTGAACAACGGAAGCTCTTGAGAAATTCAAATGGTCATAACTTTTCACACGGATGTCTGATTCAAGCTTATAATATATCGATACGCTCGAAATTAAACATCGAAAACTCTCAGGAAATTCAAATAGTCATAACTTTTCACACGGATGTCCGGTTCGGGCGCATAATATGTCGAGAAGCTCGAAATTGAACAACGGAAGATCTTGAGAAATTCAAATAGTCATAACTTTTCACACGGATGTCCGATTCAAGCTTATAATATATCGATACGCTCGAAATTAAACATCGGAAACTCTCGCGAAATTCAAATGGTCATAACTTTTCACACGGATATCCGATTCGGGCTCATAATATGTCCAGAAGCTCGAAATTGAACTACGGAAGTTCTTGAGAAATTCAAGTGGTCTTAACTTTTCACACGGATGTCCGATTCAGGCAAATCACATATCGAGACGCTCAAATTGAACAACGGAAGCTCTTGAGAAATTCAAATGGTCATAAGTTTTCACACGGATGTTAGATTAAGGAGCATCACATATAGAGACGCTCGAAAATGAAAAATGGAAGTTCTCGGGAAATTAAAATGGTCATAACTTTTCACACTGAGGTCCAATTCAGGCTTATAATATATTGATACGCTCGAAATTAATCATCGGAAGCTGTCAAGATATTCAAATGGTTATAACTTTTCACATGGATGTCCGATTCGGGCGCATAATATGTCGAGAGGCTCGAAATTGAACAACGGAAGCTCTTGAGAAATTCAAATGGTCATAACATTTAACTCGAATGTATAATTTGGCGCATCACATATAGTGACACTCGGAATTGAACAACGGAAGCTCTCGTGAAATTCAAATGGTCATAACTTTTCACACTGAGGTCCGATTCAGGCTTATACTATATCGATACGCTCGAAATTAAACATCGGAAACTAACTAGAAATTCAAATGGTCATAACTTTTCACACGGATGTCCGATTCTGGCGCATAATATGTCGAGAAACTCGAAATTGAACAACGGAAGCTCTTGAGAAATTCAAATGGTCATAGCTTTTCACACGGATGTCCGATTCGACCAAATCACATATCCAGACGCTCAAAATTGAACAACGGAAGCTCCTGAGAAATTCAAATGGTCATAACTTTTCACACGGATGTCCTATTCAGGCTTATAATATATCGATACGCTCGAAATCAAACATCAGAAACTCTCGGGAAATTCAAATAGTCATAACTATTCACACGGATGTCCGATTCGGGCGCATAATATGTCGACAAGCTCGAAATTGAACAACGGAAGCTCTTGAGAAATTCGAATGGTCATAACTTTTCACACGAATGTCCGATTGAAGCTTATAATATATCGAGATGATCGAAATTGAACAACAGAAGCTCTTGAGAAATTCAAATGCTCATAACATTTAACTCGAGTGTCCAATTTAGGCGCATCACATATAGTGACATTCGAAATTGAACAACGGAAGCTCTCGTGAAATTCAAATGGTCATAACTTTTCACACTGAGGTCCGATTCAGGCTTATACTATATCGATACGCTCGAAATTAAACATCAAAAACTCTCGAGAAATTCAAATGGTCATAACTATTCACACGGATGTCCGATTCGGGCGCATAATATGTCGAGAGGCTAGAAATTGAACAACGGAAGCTCTTGAGAAATTCAAATGGTCATAACTTTTCACACGGATGTCCGATTCAGGCGTATAATATATCGATACGCTCGAAATTAAACAACGGAAGCTTTTGAGAAATTCAAATGGTCATAACTTTTCACACGGATGTTAGATTAAGGCGCATCGCATATAGAGACGCTCAAAGATGAACAACGGAAGCTCTCGAGAAATTCAAATGGTCATAACTTTTCACACTGACGTCCGATTCAGGCTTATAATATATTGATATGCTCGAAATTAAACATCGGAAACTCTCGAGATATTCAAATGGTCATAACTTTTCACATGGGTGTCTGATTCGGGCGCATAATATGTCGAGAGGCTCGAAATTGAACAACGGAAGCTCTTGAGAAATTCAAATGGTCATAACTTTTCACACGGATGTCCGATTCAGCCTTATAATATATCGATACGCTCGAAATTAAACATCGGAAACTCTCGTAAAATTTAAATGGTCATAAAGTTTCACACGGATGTCCGATTCGGGCGCATAATATGTCGAGAGGCTCGAAATTGAACATCGGGAAGCTCTTGAGAAATTCAAATGGTCCTAACTTTTCACACGGATGTCCGATTCAGGCTTATAATATATCGAAACGTTCGAAATTAAACATCGGAAACTCTCGAGAAATTCAAATGGCCATAAATTTTCACACGGATGTCCTATTCGGGCGCATAATATGTCGAGAGGTTCGAAATTGAACAACGGAAGCTCTTGAGAAATTCAAATGGTCATAGCTTTTCACACGGATGTCCGATTCAAGCAAATCACATATCGAGACCCTCAGAATTGAACACCGGAAGGTCTTGAGAAATTCAAATGGTCATAACATTTAACTCGAATGTCCAAATTAGGCGCATCACATATAGTGACACTCGAAATTGAACAACGGAAGCTCTCGTGAAATTCGAATGGTCATAACTTTTCACATGGATGTCCGATTCAGATTTATAATATATCGATACACTCGAAATAAAACATCGGAAATTCTCGAGAAATTCAAATGGCCATAACTTTTCACACGAATGTCCGATTCGGGCGCATAGTATGTCGAGAGGCTTGAAATTGAACAACGGAAGCTCTTGAGAAATTCAAATGGTAATAACTTTTCACACGGATGTTAGATTAAGGCGCATCACATATAGAGACGCTCGAAAATGAACAACGGAAGCTCTCGGGAAATTAAAATGGTCATAACTTTTCACACTGCGGTCCTATACAGGCTTATAATATATTGATACGCTCTAAATTAAATATCGGAAGCTCTCGAGAAATTCAACTGGTCATAACTTTTCACACGGATGTCTGATTCGGGCGAATAATATGTCGAGAGGCTCGAAATTGAACAACGGAAGCTCTTGAGAAAATCAAATGGTCATAACTTTTCACACGGATGTCCGATTCTGGCAAATCACATATCAAGACGCTCAGAATTGAACAACGGAAGCTCTTGAGAAATTCAAATTGTTATAACATTTAACTCGAATGTCCAATTTAGGCGCATCACATATAGTGACACTCGAAATTGAACAACGGAAGCTCTCGAGAAACTTAAATGATCATAACTTTTCACACTGAGGTCCAATTCAGGCTAATAATATATTGAGACGCCCGAAATTAAACATCAGAAGTTCTCAAGAAATTGTAGTTCTAGCGTGTACTCAGGACCTGTCGGA
>NC_038241.2:20737358-20738779 GCF_000004515.6 Glycine max | reverse complement strand
AACAACGGAAGCTCTTGAGTAATTCAAATGGTCATAACATTTAACTCAAATGTCCAATTTAGGCGCATCACATATAGTGACACTCGAAATTGAACAACGGAAGCTCTCGTGAAATTCAAATGGTCATAACTTTTCACACGGATCTCCGATTCAGGCTTATAATATATTGATACGCTCGAAATTAAACATCGGAAGCTCTCGAGAAATTCAAATGGTCATAACGTTTCACACGGGTGTCCGATTCGGGCGCATAATATGTCGAGAGGCTCGAAATTGAACAAAGGAAGCTCTTGAGAAATTCAAATGGTCATAACATTTCACACGGATGTCCAATTCAAGCAAATCACATATCGAGACCCTCAGAATTGAACACCGGAAGGTCTTGAGAAATTCAAATGGTCATAACATTTAACTCGAATGTCCAAATTAGGCGCATCACATATAGTGACACTCGAAATTGAACAACGGAAGCTCTCGTGAAATTCGAATGGTCATAACTTTTCACATGGATGTCCGATTCAGGCTTATAATATATCGATACACTCGAAATTGAACATCGGAAGCTCTCGAGAAATTCAAATGGTCATAACTTTTCACACAGGTGCCCGATTCGGGCGCATAATATGTCGAGAGGCTCGAAATTGAACAACGGAAGCTCTTGAGAAATTCTAATGGTCATAGCTTTTCACACGGATGTCCGATTCAAGCAAATCACATATCGAGACCCTCAGAATTGAACACCGGAAGGTCTTGAGAAATTCAAATGGTCATAACATTTAACTCGAATGTCCAAATTAGGCGCATCACATATAGTGACACTCGAAATTGAACAACGGAAGCTCTCGTGAAATTCGAATGGTCATAACTTTTCACATGGATGTCCGATTCAGATTTATAATATATCGATACACTCGAAATAAAACATCGGAAATTCTCGAGAAATTCAAATGGCCATAACTTTTCACACGAATGTCCGATTCGGGCGCATAATATGTCGAGAGGCTTGAAATTGAACAACGGAAGCTCTTGAGAAATTCAAATGGTCATAACTTTTCACACGGATGTTAGATTAAGGCGCATCACATATAGAGACGCTCGAAAATGAACAACGGAAGCTCTCGGGAAATGAAAATGGTCATAACTTTTCACACTGAGGTCCTATTCAGGCTTATAATATATTGATATAGTCCCAGATAAGGGATACTTGTTTGGATCAGACAGACGTACCAATGGTCATAACATTTAACTCGAATGTCCAATTTAGGCGCATCACATATAGTGACACTCGAAATTGAACAACGGAAGCTCTCGCGAAATTCAAATGGTCATAACTTTTCACACGGATCTCCGATTCAGGCTTATAATATATTGATACGCTCGAAATTAAACATCGGAAACTCTCGAGAAATTCAAATGGCCAT
>NC_038241.2:20734802-20737258 GCF_000004515.6 Glycine max | reverse complement strand
TGGTCATAACTTTTCACACGGATGTCCGATTCAAGCAAATCACATATCAAGACGCTCAGAATTGAACAACGGAAGCTCTTGAGAAATTCAAATGGTCATAACATTTAACTCGAATGTCCAATTTAGGCGCATCACATATAGTGACAATCGAATTTGAACAACGGAAGCTCTCGAGAAATTTAAATGATCATACCTTTTCACACTGAGGTCCAATTCAGGCTAATAATATATTTAGACGCCCGAAATTAAACATCAGAAGTTCTCGAGAAATTCAAATGGTCATTACTTTGGACACGGATGTCTGATTCGAGCGCATAACATGTCGAGACCTTGATATTGAACAACGGAAGCTCTCGAGAAATTTAAATGATCATAACTTTTCACATTGAGGTCCAATTCAGGCTAATAATATATCGAGACCCCCGAAATTAAACATCAGAAGCTCTCGCGAAATTCAGATGGTCATAACTTTTCGCACGGATGTCCGAGTCAGGCTTATAATATATCGATACGCTCGTAATTAAACATCGGAAACTCTCGAGAAATTCAAATGGCCATAACTTTTCACACGGATGTCCGATTCGGGCGCATAATATGTCGAGAGGTTCGAAATTGAACAACGGAAGCTCTTGAGAAACTCAAATGGTCATAGCTTTTCACACGGATGTCCGATTCGAGCAAATCACATATCGAGACCCTCAGAATTGAACACCGGAAGGTCTTGAGAAATTCAAATGGTCATAACATTTAACTTGAATGTCCAAATTAGGCGCATCACATATAGTGACACTCGAAATTGAACAACGGAAGCTCTCGTGAAATTCGAATGGTCATAACTTTTCACATGGATGTCCGATTCAGATTTATAATATATCGATACACTCGAAATAAAACATCGGAAATTCTCGAGAAATTCAAATGGCCATAACTTTTCACACGAATGTCCGATTCGGGCGCATAATATGTCGAGAGGCTTGAAATTGAACAACGGAAGCTCTTGAGAATTTCAAATGGTCATAACTTTTCACACGGATGTTAGATTAAGGCGCATCATATATAGAGACGCTCGAAAATGAACAACGGAAGCTCTCGGGAAATGAAAATGGTCATAACTTTTCACACTGAGGTCCTATTCAGGCTTATAATATATTGATACGCTCGTAATTAAACATCGGAAGCTCTTGAGTAATTCAAATGGTCATAACATTTAACTCGAATGTCCAATTTAGGCGCATCACATATAGTGACACTCGAAATTGAACAACGGAAGCTCTCGCGAAATTCAAATGGTCATAACTTTTCACACGGATCTCCGATTCAGGCTTATAATATATTGATACGCTCGAAATTAAACATCGGAAACTCTCGAGAAATTCAAATGGCCATAACTTTTCCCACGGATGTCCGATTCGGGCGCATAATATGTCGAGAGGCTCGAAATTGAACAACGGAAGCTCTTGATAAAATCAAATGGTCATAACTTTTCACACGGATGTCCGATTCTGGCAAATCACATATCAAGACGCTCAGAATTGAACAACGGAAGCTCTTGAGAAATTCAAATGGTCATAACATTTAACTCGAATGTCCAATTTAGGCGCATCACATATAGTGACAATCGAATTTGAACAACGGAAGCTCTCGAGAAATTTAAATGATCATACCTTTTCACACTGAGGTCCAATTTAGGCTAATAATATATTGAGACGCCCGAAATTAAACATCAGAAGTTCTCGAGAAATTCAAATGGTCATTACTTTGGACACGGATGTCCGATTCGGGCGCATAATATGTCGAGACGCTTGATATTGAACAACGGAAGCTCTCTAGAAATTTAAATGATCATAACTTTTCACATTGAGGTCCAATTCAGGCTAATAATATATCGAGACGCCCGAAATTAAACATCAGAAGCTCTCGCGAAATTCAAATGGTCATAACTTTTCACACGGATGTCCGAGTCAGGCTTATAATATATCGATACGCTCGTAATTAAACATCGGAAACTCTCGAGAATTTCAAATGGCCATAACTTTTCACACGGATGTCTGATTCGGGCGCATAATATGTCGAGAGGCTCGAAATTGAACAACAAAAGCTCTTGAAAAATTCAAAAGGTCATAACTTTTCACATGGATGTTAGATTAAGGCGCATCACATATAAAGACGCTCAAAAATGAACAACGGAAGCTCTCGGGAAATTAAAATGGTCAAAACTTTTCACACTGAGGTCCTTTTCAGGCTTATAATATATTGATACGCTCGAAATTAAACATCGGAAGCTCTCGCGAAATTCAAATGGTCATAACTTTTCACACGGATGTCCGATTCGGGCGCATAATATGTCGAGAGGCTTGAAATTGAACAACGGAAGCTCTTGAGAAATTCAAATGGTCATAACTTTTCACACGGATGTTAGATTAAGGCGCATCACATATAGAGACGCTCGGAAAGAA
>NC_038241.2:20723005-20724619 GCF_000004515.6 Glycine max | reverse complement strand
CGAGAAATTCAAATGGTCATAACATTTAACTCGGATGTCCAATTTAGGCGGATATTATCTCGAGACGCTCGAAATTGAACAACGGAAGCTCCCGAGAAATTCAAATGGTCATAACTTTTCATTCGGCTGTCCGATTCAGGTACATAATATAACGAGACACTCGAAATTGACCAACGGAAGCTCTCGAGAAATTCAAATGGACATAACTTTTAACTCGGATGTCCGATTTAGGCGCATCACATATAGAGACGCTCGAAATTGAACAACGGAAGGTCTCGAGAAATTCAAATGGTCATAACATTTAACTCGGATGTCCAATTTAGGCGCATATTATCTCGAGACGCTCGAAATTGAACAACGGAAGCTCTCGAGAAATTCAAATGGACATAAGTTTTAACTCGGATGTCCGATTCAGGCGCATCACATATCGAGACGCTCGAAATTGAACAACGGAAGCTCTCGAGAAATTCATATGGTCATAACTTTTAACTCGGACGTCCAATTCAGGCGCATAATATATCGAGACGCTCGAAATTGAACTATGAAAGATCTTGAGCAATTCAAATGGTCATAACTATTCCCTCAGAGATCCGATTCAGGCGCATAATATATCGAGACGCTCGAAATTGAACAACGGAAGCTCTCGAGAAATTCAAATGGTCATAACATTTAACTCGGATGTCCGATTCCGGGGCATAATATATCGAGCCGCTCGAAATTGAACAACGGAATCTCTCGTGAAGTTTCAAATCGTCATAACTTTTCACTCGGAGGTCCGATTCAGGCGCATAATATATCGAGACGCTCGAAATTTAACCATCGGAAACTCTCGAGCAAATTCAAATGGCCATAACTTTTCCCTCGGATGTCCGATTCGGGCGCATAAATATGTCGAGAGGCTCGAAATTGAACCACGGAAGCTCTCGAGCAATTCAAATGGTCATAAGTTTTCACACGGATGTCCGATTCTGGCAAATCACATATCAAAGACGCTCAGAAATTGAACAACGGAAGCTCTTGAGAAATTCAAATGGTCATAACATTTAACTCGAATGTCCAATTTAGGCGCATCACATATAGTGACACTCGAAATTAAACAACGGAAGCTCTCGTGAAATTTAAATGGTCATAAATTTTCACACGGATGCCCGATTCAGGCTTATAATATATCGATACGCTCGAAATTAAACATCGGAAACTCTCGAGAAATTCAAATGGTCATAACTTTTCACACGGATGTCCGATTCGGGAGCATAAGATGTCGAGAGGATCGAAATTGAACAACGGAAGCTCTTGAGAAATTCAAATGGTCATAACTTTTCACACGGATGCCCGATCCAGGCTTATAATATATCGATACGCTCGAAATTGAACATCGAAAACTCTCGAGAAATTCAAATGGTCATAACTTTTCACACTGATGTTCGATTCGGGCGCATAAGATGTCGAGAGGCTCGAAATTGAACAACAGAAGCTCTTGAGAAATTCAAATGGTCATAACTTTTCACAACAATGTTTGATTCAGGCTTATAATATATCGATACGCTCGAAATTAAACATCGAAAACTCTCGCGAAATTCAAATGGTCGTAACTTTTCACACGGATGTCCGATT
>NC_038241.2:20654967-20718415 GCF_000004515.6 Glycine max | reverse complement strand
GTCGTGATATATTATAATCCTGAGTCGGACCTCAGTGTGAATAGTTATGACCATTTGAATTTCTCGAGAGCTTCCTTTGTTCATTTTCGAGCGCCTCTATATGTGATGCGCCTGAATCGGACATCCGTGTGAAAAGTTATGACCATTTGGGATTTCTCAAGAGCTTCCGTTGTTCATTTTCGAGCGTCTCGATATGCGATGCGTCTGAATTGGGGATCCGTGTGAAAAGTTATGACCATTTGAATTTCTCGAGAGCTTCCGATGTTTAATTTCGAGCGTCTCGATATATTATAAGCCTGAATCGGACCTTTGTGTGAAAAGTTATGACCATTTTCATTTTCCGAGAGCTTCCGTTCTTCATTTTCGAGCGTCTGTATATCTGATGTGCCTGAATCGGACATCCGTGTGAAAAGTTATGACCATTTGATTTTATCAAGAACTTCCGTTGTTCAATTTTGAGCGTCTTGATATGTGATGCGCCTGAATCGGACATTCGTGTGAAAAGTTATGACCATTTGAATTGCCGAAGAGCTTCCGTTATTCATTTTCGAGCGTCTCTATATATGAAGCGCCTGCATCGGACATCTGTTTGAAAAGTTATGACCATTTGTATTTCTCGAGAGCTTCCAATGTTCAATTTCAAGCGTCTCTATATGTGATGCGCCGTAATCGGACATCCGTGTGAAAAGTTATGACCATTTGAATTTCTCGAGAGCTTTTGTTGTCATTTTCGAGCGTCTGTATATGTGATGCACCTGAATCGGACATACGAGTGAAAGGTTTTGACCATTTGAATTTCTCGAGAGCTTCCGATGTTTAATTTCGAGCGTCTCGATATATTATAAGCCTGAATCTGACCTCCGTGTTAAAAGTTATGACCATTTGAATTTCTCGAGAGCTTCCGATGTTTAATTTCGAGCGTCTCGATATATTATAAGCCTGAATCGGACCTTTGTGTGAAAAGTTATGACCATTTTCATTTCTCGAGAACTTCCGATCTTCATTTTAGAGCGTCTGTATATGTGATGTGCCTGAATCGGACATCCGAGTTAAAAGTTATGACCATTTGATTTTCTCAAGAACTTCCGTTGTTCAATTTTGAGCGTCTCGATATGTGATGCGCCTGAATCGGACATTCGTGTGAAAAATTATGACCATTTGAATTCCTGAAGAGCTTCTGTTATTCATTTTCGAGCGTCTCTATATGTGAAGCGCCTGAATCGGAGATCCGTGTGAAAAGTTATGACCATTTGAATTTCTCAAGAGCTTCCGTTGTTCAATTTTGAGCGTCTTGATATGTGATGCGCTTGAATCGGATATCCGTGTGAAAAGTTATGACCATTTGAATTTCTCAAGAGCTTCCGATGTTTAATTTTGAGGGTCTCGATATATTATAAGCCTATATCAGACCTCAGTGTGGAAAGTTATGACCATTTGAATTTCTCGAGAGCTTCCGTTGTTCAATTTCGTGCTTCCCTACATGTGAAGCACCTGAATCGGACATCTGTGTGAAACGTTTTGACCATTTGAATTTCTCGAGAGCTTCCAATGTTCAATTTCGAGCGTCTCTATATGTGATGCGCCGTAATCGGACATCCGTGTGAAAAGTTATGACCATTTGAATTTCTCGAGAGCTTTTGTTGTTCATTTTCGAGCGTCTGTATATGTGATGCACCTGAATCGGACATACGAGTGAAAGGTTTTGACCATTTGAATTTCTCGAGAGCTTCCGATGTTTAATTTCGAGCGTCTCGATATATTATAAGCCTGAATCTGACCTCCGTGTTAAAAGTTATGACCATTTGAATTTCTCGAGAGCTTCCGATGTTTAATTTCGAGCGTCTCGATATATTATAAGCCTGAATCGGACCTTTGTGTGAAAAGTTATGACCATTTTCATTTCTCGAGAACTTCCGATCTTCATTTTAGAGCGTCTGTATATGTGATGTGCCTGAATCGGACATCCGAGTTAAAAGTTATGACCATTTGATTTTCTCAAGAACTTCCGTTGTTCAATTTTGAGCGTCTCGATATGTGATGCGCCTGAATCGGACATTCGTGTGAAAAATTATGACCATTTGAATTCCTGAAGAGCTTCTGTTATTCATTTTCGAGCGTCTCTATATGTGAAGCGCCTGAATCGGAGATCCGTGTGAAAAGTTATGACCATTTGAATTTCTCAAGAGCTTCCGTTGTTCAATTTTGAGCGTCTTGATATGTGATGCGCTTGAATCGGATATCGTAGTGAAAAGTTATTACCATTTGAATTTCTCGAGAGCTTCCGATGTTTAATTTTGAGCGTATCGATATATTGTAAGCCTGAATCGGATCCCACTGTGAAAAGTTATGACCATTTGAATTTCTCGAGAGCTTCATTTGTTCATTTTCGAGCGTCTCTATATGTGATGTGTCGTAATCGGACATCCGAGTGAAAAGTTATGACCATTTGAATTTCTCGAGAGCTTCCGTTGTTCAATTTCGAGCGTCTGTATATGTGATACACCTGAATCGGACATCTGTGTGAAAAGTTATGACCATTTGAATTTCTCGAGAGCTTCCGTTGTTAATTTTTGAGCGTCTCTATATATGATGCGCCTGAATCCGACATCCGTGTTGTCATACCCTAATTTCGTCCGGGGACCTTTGCTTGATGACATGCGACCTTTCTTTGGTCCTTGTGAGGTGCTTGGCATCCATCATTAGGCAATTTATAAAATTCCAGGACATGCCGAAAAACCAAAAAAATATTGATGCACAATCCGCAAGTTTCCGTGACACACCGGAAATCAAATGGAAGCATCGTTGCATAATTAAGTGAGGTTCCGTAACATTCCGTAAGTCAAAAAGGGGATGATTATGTAATCCGCAAGGTTCCGTAACATTACGGAAAGAAAACAAGTATCGTTACGAAATTCGTAAGTTTCCGTAACTTTACGAAAAAAGAATCACCAAAAAACAGCAGAGGGGGGTGTACTTAGTAAAAATGGGGGTGCAAATAGCACCCAGGCCCACTTGGGCCCTCCGGAATATTCCTCCAGAAGGCGGTTGCTTCTGGAGGAAGCAACCCTGCTCGCCTGGGCGAGCTGAGCTCGCCTGGGCGAGCTGGGCGGCAACCACCTCCCCTATTTTGCTATAAATAGGGGAGGAAGGCAAGAAGGAAGGGGTTCAGCCCCTTAGGCACTTCTCTCTCTTTCGAATTTGCTTGGAAAAATTGTTTCCGTGAAGAAAATCTAAGCCGAGGCGCTTCCGAAACGTTTCCGTAACGTTTTCCGTGAGGAATCTCGCGAAGGTTTCAACCGTTCTTCGACGTTCTTCATTCGTTCTTCATCGTTCTTCGATCTTCAACGGGTAAGTACCTCGAACCAAGCTTTTCGATTCATTCTATGTACCCGTAGTGGTCCACATTGTGTTTCGTGCATTTTTATTCTCGTTTTGTTTACTTTTTATACCCCCTGTTGACGTGCTTAAGCCATTTTACTTAAGTCATTTCTCGCTTAACTTAAAAACAAAATAAATTTCCACCGAACATTTGAATTGTATTATCCATTAACTTCGGTTAAAATAAATTCCGACCGTTCGGTCGTGCCGTAACCACGTTGGAAATCAAAAAGAGGTAGAAAATAATATAAAAATCAAAAAGACATCTTTTAGTAAAATAAAGCGGAAAATCAATCGGACGTTTTCTCTTTGGGATTTCTCATTCTTAATCGAATTGATTAATAACTAAAGTGAAACTAAAGGCTAAAATCAAATTCGCCTAGTCAAGCTCGTCCATAAAAAATAGGCTTTTGAAGTTTGTCATTTCATTTCCTCACTAAGTAAAATGGATCATTTTTAAGGTCCAACGCCTTAAAATGATCACCTCTTAAAGTAAAAAAGAATCACTTGATAAAAAAGAACTACGTAGGTCTGATTTTCTCATCCCAAATTGAGGAATACGTAGGAGCAAAGGGAAACACCCTTGTCGACCACAAAAAAGGGAAAAATATAAAAAGGGTATAAAAGGATATAAGGACATAAAAAGGAACGTAAAAATCAAAGTCATGTTTGCACATTCGATTAAAGGCTGTCGTCCCTTGGGACGGACGTGTGGGGTGCTAATACCTTCCCCGTGCGTAAATACAACTCCCGAAACTTTCACTAAAAAGTTCGTAGATCGCGTCTTTTCCGGTTTTTCCGACGTTTTCCTCAAATAAATGTTGGTGGCGACTCCGCGCGTATTCCTTTCGTGGAATACGCATCCCGCGAGTCTCGCGTCGCCCTCCCGCCGAAGGGTAGGTTGCGACAGTTGGCGACTCCACTGGGGAACGTTTTTAGAGAGTTAGGCCATTTAATTTTGTGCAATGTTTTACCGTGACTTACCCCTTTGTTGGTTTCCTTTCATTATGTTCTTGTGTATATAAACTCTTTGTTGCTTTTAGTGCGTTTTAAATGTATGCATGAAGTAAATATTTATTCATTTGATGCACACAAACACCAACACTATTTGCACACACTGTGAGTGAAAAAGGGCCCTATACCCGGGTTCATGGGAGCATAAGGAGTGGAGGTGAATCTGTGATCATGCTAGGTCTCCGACTTGCTTGATTACAGTGAACCCTCATCTAGAGCTTTTCTCTTTGAAAACCTATTGTTGCTAGTAGTCCCTACTGCTACAATATGTTCTTCAAAGGGGATGATACCTCTAGAAACCATCAAGAGAGATATAACTACCTTGGGGATTATTGCTAAAAGCCTAGTTAGTTCTCTCCCTTATAGGTCCCTTAAATAGGGGCACGAAGCAAACACGCTGCGTGCCATTTTTCACACTGCCATGCATGAGTATCATATATCCTTTTGCTTATGTTCGGTAAATATTGTCATACTGTGCACATTCCCGCATTGTGTCTTTTGCATAGGCATTGCATATGGGTTCTGTCTTGATCCCTACTGTAAACAAACCAACGGAGGGTCCGTGTCGCCTTCTTAAAAACGTGCGTTGGGGCATTTCGCTACCCCTAGACGTCGTGTCTAAGAAGGTGACAAATTCCCCGGACCCCCGTATTCGTAAATTGCATCTGTGTCATATGCATTTCTTCATGCATTCATCCATCCCACCCATGAGATATCGGAGTTTTGATTTGCACCAGCTTTTGTCTCACTTTAGTAAGCATGGGAACAAATCAAACCGGCAAGAGGTTCTACCAAGTCAAGGTCAAAAGCCCAGATACCACCAGCATCAAGGAATTAGGGCGGTTGATGGAACCCCTCCAAATGCAAGCCTTCCGCAAGACTTAAGGAAAGATCTTAGAGTTGACCATAGCAGAGGTGTCCATAGAAGCCATTGCATCACTCACCCAATACTACGACCAGCCTTTGAGATGCTTCACATTCGGAGACTTCCAATTAGTACCAACCATTGAAGAATTTGAAGAAATTCTAGGATGTCCTCTCGGGGGAAGAAAACCATATCTTTCCTCCGGATGTCTCCCCTCTTTGAGCAGAATTGCAACTGTGGTCAAGGATTCAGCAAGAGGTTTGGACCGCATAAAACAGACTCGGAACGGCATAGCGGGCCTACCACAGAAGTACCTAGAAGACAAGGCGAGGGGTATGGCCAATCAAGGAGACTGGGTCCCGTTTATGGATGTGTTAGCTTTGCTAATTTTTGGGGTCGTCCTCTTTCCAAACGTGGATGGTTTGGTAGACCTAGCAGCAATCGACGCTTTCCTTGCCTACCACCATAGCAAGGAAAGTCCGGTGGTAGCTGTCTTGGCAGATCTATTTGACACATTTGACCGAAGGTGCGAGAAGAGTAGCGCACGGATCATCTGTTGCTTACCCGCCCTCTGTGTTTGGTTGGTTTCACACTTGTTCCAACAAGACACAAGACATCCATGTCCGCTCCTGAGCCATCGCTCGTGTACTGAAAAGAGGAGAATAGATTGGGACCAGCTCTTGGCCGGGATAGGAGGTAGAACAATCAGTTGGTTCCCCCGATGGAAGGAAGGAAAAGAAGGAGTCCTTTTCTCATGTGGAAGATACCCAAACATTCCGCTGGTAGGAACGAGGGGTTGTATTAATTACAATCCCACGCTCGCTATAAGACAACTAGGGTACCCCATGAGGGGAGCACCGACGGAAGAAAGCATGTCTCCTTTCCTTGTGAGGGATCTCGGCGCACAAAATTCCAAGACTATACAAAGAATCCATAAGGCATGGGAAACCCCGTTAAGGAAAGATCAAGAGCTTAGAGGCATTCGTAATGGCATCATTGGTGGGTACCACGAATGGCTGAAAGTTCGCATACGAGGTTTAGATTGGCTCGCCAAGTTAAAAGTCGTCAGCGAAGAGAATTTTGAAGCACCGGAAGAGGACGAAGAAGTCCAAGCTCTCAAAAGCGAGTTAGGAAAGGCAAAACTCGCCAAGGAGAAGTTCAAGTTGGCTGCTACACACGTTCGGAAGGAGTGTGCCGGGTTACGGGAAGAGAATGCAATTACCGCAAGAGCCCTTGAACAAGAGACCAAGAGGGCTCGCAAGGAAGAGTATGGCCGGAACAAATTTCGCGGAGCTCTATGGGGTAGCAATAATGAACTCAAGTTGCGAAGGGAAGAAAGGGACCAGTCGCGAGCACATAGCATGGTTCTGAAAGAGGAGTTGATTGCTTGTTCAAGGTCCAAAAGAAGCTTGTCTCAGCGTTTATGCGAGACAGAGACCAACATGTTAGCTATCATCGCCAAGTACCAAGAAGAGTTAGGTCTAGCCACGGCCCACGAGCATAGAATCGCGGATGAGTATGCCCAAGTATACGCGGAAAAAGAGGCTAGAGGAAGGGTGATCGACTCTTTACACCAAGAGGCAACCATGTGGATGGATCGGTTTGCTCTTACCTTGAACGGGAGTCAAGAACTTCCCCGATTGTTAGCCAAGGCCAAGGCGATGGCAGACACCTACTCCGCCCCCGAAGAGATTCATGGGCTTCTCGGCTATTGTCAGCATATGATAGACTTAATGGCCCACATAATTAGAAATCGTTAGGAAACTTGTATGGTCTCTCAGACCTTGACTAGATATGACTTCCTTTTTGAAATAAAATGAGTTGGTCCCATGTTTCTACTCCAAAAAGCTTGTGCAAATCAAATCACTCCTACATCTCATCTCTAGCATGCATTTTCTTTCTTTACCCACTCCTCACGTTTGGTTTTTTAGGGAAAAACACCATAACTAAACGCGCCGCAAGGGATCCCTATCGCACCAGATCCAAATCTAGAACGATGGGTGATCAAGAGGAGACGCAGGAACAGATGAAAGCCGACATGTCGGCTCTGAAAGAACAAATGGCCTCCATGATGGAGGCCATGTTAGGTATGAAGCAGCTCATGGAGAAGAACGCGGCCACTGCCGCCGCTGTCAGTTCGGCTGCCGAAGCAGACCCGACTCTCTTGGCAACTACGCACCATCCTCCCTCAAACATAGTAGGACGGGGAAGGGACACACTGGGGCACGATGGCAGCCCTCACCTGGGATACAACCGAGCGGCTTACCCTTATGGATTGCCGCCCAACTATTCACCACCCATCTTGCAAGAAGATGCGGGCCACATTGCTTCTCCCGTCCATGAAAAAGAGCCTCCTCAGCAGCCCGACGAAGTCCATAAAGACCCTCAAGATTATGCTCGGAGGGATGTCGAGTTTTATCCCCCGATCCCCGAAGGGCCGGCACCAGGCACGTTGCCTCAACCCAACATCGCAGCATCGCCAATAGTTTTGTCCATGGAAGGGCCGCCCCCGGCAACTGAAGAAAGGAGGAAGCTCGATCTCCTTGAGGAAAGATTGAGGGCTGTGGAAGGATTTGGGGACTATCCGTTTGCAGACATGACGGATCTTTGCTTAGTACCCGATGTTGTTATTCCCCCGAAGTTCAAAGTGCCGGACTTCGACAAGTATAAAGGGACGACTTGTCCCAAAAACCATCTCAAAATGTACTGCCGTAAGATGGGCGCCCATTCTAAAGATGAAAAGCTGTTGATACACTTCTTTCAGGATAGCTTGGCCGGAGCTGCGGTAGTGTGGTACACTAATTTGGAAGCTTCCCGTATCCGTACTTGGAAGGATCTGATTACCGCCTTCCTAAGGCAGTATCAGTACAATTCTGATATGGCTCCTGACCGTACTCAACTGCAGAATATGTTCAAGAAAGAGGGTGAAACCTTTAAAGAATATGCGCAGCGATGGAGGGATTTGGCGGCACAAGTAGCTCCTCCCATGGTTGAGAGAGAGATGATCACCATGATGGTAGACACTCTGCCAGTGTTCTACTATGAGAAGCTAGTGGGTTACATGCCGTCCAGCTTTGCGGATCTGGTGTTTGCCGGGGAAAGAATCGAGGTTGGATTGAAGAGAGGAAAGTTTGATTACGTTTCCTCCACAAACGTGAATGCCAAAAGAATCGGGGCAACAGGGGCAAAAAGGAAGGAAGGAGATGCCCATGCCGTCTCTTCAACACCCGCGTGGGTCAAACCCCAGCAAACACCTCATGGTACCCATCAGTACGCGCAACATCACCCAAGCTTCTCGGCTCATGCTGGGAACGCCTCTAGTTCAACACCCGTGCAGCCTAAGGCACCCACCCAGAGGGAAGCTCCCCAAGTTCCAACTCCGAACACGACTCGACCGGCCGGTAATTCCAACACGACAAGGAACTTCCCTCCGAGGCCATTGCCGGAATTCACCCCGCTCCCAATGACGTACGAAGATCTTCTACCATCCCTCATCGCCAATCATTTGGCCGTGGTAACTCCCGGAAGGGTCCTCGAACCCCCTTTCCCGAAGTGGTATGACCCTAATGCAACTTGCAAGTACCATGGGGGTGTCCCGGGGCATTCCGTCGAAAAATGCTTGGCCCTTAAATACAAGGTCCAACATTTAATGGATGCCGGATGGCTGACTTTCCAAGAGGATCGGCCCAATGTGAGGACCAACCCGCTCGCCAATCATGGAGGGGGAGCAGTTAATGCAGTTGAATCCGATAGGCCCCACAGGTCTAAACCTTTAAGAGATGTGGCAACCCCTAGGAGGTTTATCTTTGAGGCCCTACAAAAGGGAGGTGTAATTCCCCATAGTGGGTGTAAGGAGGATTCCTGTCTGCTACATTCCGGCGAGATGCATGACATGGAGACGTGTTTGGAAGTAGAGGAATTGTTACAGCGGATGATAGACCAAGGTCGACTAGAAGTCGGCATTGAAGGAAAAGAAGAGCAGCATATATGCATGCAATCTACGGAGGGGAGCGGTGTTGCGAAGCCCAAACCCTTGGTGATATACTTCACTAAAAGTGCAGCTCGCAAAAGCCCGGGCACCCCTTAATGGCCAAACCTGTTCCTTTCCCGTACCAAAATAGTCACGCGGTCCCGTGGAGATATACACCTCCGGGGAAGAAGGAAGAAGAAGTCACTGACGTCAGCTCGCTGTCAGCTAAAGTAACAAATATCACGGGACTGAGTGGTGTGACCCGTAGTGGTCGTGTGTTCGCACCTCCGGACCTACCAGTCCAACCCGCCGACGTCAAGGGAAAAGGAAAAGTGGTGGAGGAACAAGATGGCGAAGCACCCCACGCTTCGAATAAAGATATTCCAGCAAAGGGGCCCCCAGAGAAAAAGGATGGTAGAAAGGAGGTGTCGCTAGAGGAAGCCAGCGAGTTCCTTCGGATAATTCAGCAGAGCGAATTCAAGGTTATCGAACAGCTCAACAAAACCCCGGCTAGGGTCTCGCTGCTGGAGTTACTTATGAGCTCCGAGCCTCATCGGGCTCTGCTAGTAAAAGTGCTGAACGAGGCTCACGTGGCCCAAGATATCTCGGTAGAAGGTTTCGGAGGGCTGGTCAACAATATCACTGCCAACAACTATCTTGCCTTCGCCGAAGAAGAAATCCCCGCCGAGGGGAGAGGGCATAATAAGGCTTTACACGTATCAGTCAAGTGTATGGACCATATCGTAGCCAAGGTGCTCATCGATAATGGTTCCAGTTTAAACGTGATGCCTAAGAGCACTTTGGAGAAGTTACCATTCAATGCTTCCCACTTAAAACCAAGTTCAATGGTGGTTCGGGCCTTCGACGGCACTCGCCGAGAGGTTAGGGGAGAGATCGATCTCCCAGTACAAATAGGCCCTCACACCTGTCAAGTCACCTTCCAAATAATGGATATTAACCCCCCTACAGCTGCCTGTTGGGGCGCCCGTGGATCCACTCAGTGGGAGTTGTGCCTTCTACGCTCCACCAAAAGCTGAAATTCGTAGTGGAGGGGCACTTGGTCATCGTGTCAGGCGAGGAAGATATCTTGGTAAGCTGCCCATCCTCCATGCCTTATGTGGAAGCCGCAGAAGAATCGTTAGAAACTGCTTTCCAGTCTTTTGAGGTGGTCAGCATTTCCTCCGTGGACTCCCTCTTTGGGCAACCTTGTCTGTCCGATGCAGCGGTAATGATGGCCCGAGTTATGTTGGGGAACGGTTATGAACCCGGGATGGGTTTAGGAAAAACAACGGCGGCATAACTAGCCTGATAAATACTCAAGGAAATCGTGGGAAGTATGGTTTAGGCTATAAGCCCACTCAGGCGGACATGAAAAGAAGCATCGCGGGAAGGAAGAACAATGGTCAAAGTTCGCGTTGGAGACAAGAAGGTGAAGGAAGCCCGCCCTGCCACATAAGTAGAAGCTTTATAAGTGCGGGTTCGGGAGACAAAGGTCAAGCGTTCGCGATATGCGAAGATGATATTCCGAGTACTTTGGATTTGGTACGACCATGCCCTCCTGATTTCCAGCTGGGAAATTGGCGAGTGGAGGAACGCCCCGGCATTTACGCAACAAGCATAATGTAAACCTTTACGGTTTTAAAAGCTCTATAGTTGGGCCTAGGCTTTAGAGTTTTCATTTTGTTAAGGCTTTGTGTCTTTTGTTTTTGAATTTATAATACAAGGATCTTTCTTCATCTGTTCCTGGTCTCTACCCATTCTCATTCATTTGCATGTTTACTTCTTTTTCTAAAACGGCAGATTCGATGACGAGTCCCCCGAAGGTACTAATACCTGGGACCCGTCTATCAACTTCGAGCAAGAAATGAATCAAACGGAAGATGAAGGAGATGAGGATGTGGGACTTCCCGGAACTAGAAAGAATGGTCGCCCATGAGGACCAAGAAATGGGGCCTCATCAAGAAGAAACAGAGCTAGTAGACTTAGGAATTGGCAGTGGAAAGAGGGAAGTAAAGATAGGTACAGGCATTACCGCACCTATCCGTGAAGAATTAATAATCCTGCTAAAAGACTACCAAGACATCTTTGCTTGGTCATACCAAGATATGCCCGGTTTGAGTTCTGACATTGTGCAGCACCGATTACCTCTAAATCCCGGGTGTTCCCCGGTAAAACAGAAATTGAGGAGGATGAAGCCCGAAACATCCTTGAAGATAAAAGAAGAAGTGAAGAAGCAATTTGACGCTGGATTTCTGGCCGTCGCTCGGTATCCAGAATGGGTTGCCAACATCGTACCAGTTCCTAAAAAAGATGGGAAAGTACGAATGTGTGTAGATTATCGGGACCTGAATCGGGCCAGTCCCAAGGACAATTTTCCTTTACCACACATCGATATCCTCGTAGATAACACGGCCAATTTCGCTTTATTTTCCTTCATGGACGGTTTCTCTGGTTACAATCAGATAAAGATGGCGCCCGAGGATATGGAAAAGACTACTTTCGTCACCCTGTGGGGAACGTTCTGTTACAAGGTGATGTCCTTTGGACTCAAGAATGCCGGGGCAACTTATCAACGGGCCATGGTAGCTTTGTTCCATGATATGATGCATCAAGAGATCGAGGTCTACGTGGACGACATAATTGCTAAATCTAAATCTGAGGAAGAACACCTTGTCAACCTGCGGAAGTTGTTCGAAAGGCTTAAGAAATATCAATTAAGGTTGAACCCCGCTAAGTGTACCTTTGGGGTCAAATCAGGGAAATTGCTTGGTTTCGTTGTAAGCCAGAAAGGGATAGAGGTAGACCCCGAAAAAGTGAAGGCTATCCTTGAGATGCCAGAACCCCGTACAGAGAGGCAAGTCCGAGGTTTCCTGGGGCGCTTGAATTATATTGCCAGATTCATATCGCAGCTCACCGCCATTTGTGAGCCGTTGTTTAAACTCTTGCGCAAAAACCAAACTGATCGGTGGAATGAGGATTGCCAAGAGGCTTTTGGAAGGATCAAAAAGTGCCTAATGAATCCTCCCGTGCTTATGCCACCAGTACCTGGAAGGCCTCTCATTTTGTACATGACAATCTTGGACGAGTCAATGGGGTGTATGCTGGGGCAACATGACGAATCCGGGAAGAAAGAGCGCGCTGTTTACTACCTAAGTAAGAAGTTCACGACCTGTGAGATGAATTACTCCTTGCTCGAAAGAACGTGTTGTGCTTTAGTATGGGCGTCCCATCGCTTAAGGCAGTACATGCTGAGCCATACTACCTGGTTGATATCCAAAATGGACCCGGTTAAGTACATCTTTGAAAAGCCAGCTCTCACAGGACGAATCGCCCGGTGGCAAGTCTTGCTATCTGAGTTTGATATAGTCTACGTCACCCAAAAGGCGATAAAAGGAAGCGCTTTGGCAGATTATTTGGCCAACAGCCTCTTAACGACTACCAGCCCATGCATCCGGAATTCCCGGATGAGGACATCATGGCCTTGTTCGAGGAAAAGTTGGACGAAGATCGGGACAAATGGACTGTATGGTTTGACGGAGCGTCAAACATTCTAGGTCATGGCGTTGGGGCAGTGTTGATCTCTCCGGACAATCAATGTGTACCTTTCACAGCCAGGCTAGGATTCGACTGCACCAACAACATGGCCGAATATGAAGCATGTGCCCTAGCCGTCCAGGCAGCAATTGACTCCAATGTCAAACTACTCAAGGTGTACGGCGACTCAGCGTTGGTAATCCATCAGCTGAGAGGGGAATGGGAAACTAGAGATCCCAAGCTGATACCCTACAAAGCCTACATCAAGGAATTGGCTAAGACTTTCGATGAGATCTCCTTCCATCATGTTCCCCGCGAGGAAAATCAAATGGCGGATGCACTTGCTACGTTGGCATCTATGTTCCAGCTAACACCGCACGGGGACCTACCCTACATTGAATTTCAGTGTCGTGGCAAACCCGCACATTGTTGCCAAGTGGAAGAGGAACGGGACGGAAAGCCTTGGTATTACGACATCAAGCGATATGTCGTAAGCAAAGAATACCCGCCAGAGATTGCCGACAACGATAAAAGGACATTGAGGAGGTTGGCAGCCAGTTTCTTCATGAGCGGAGGCACACTGTATAAGAGAAATCACGACATGACACTCCTGCGATGTGTGGATGCCAAGGAGGCAAATCACATGATCGAGGAAGTCCATGAGGGCTCGTTTGGAACGCACGCCAACGGGCATGCTATGGCCAGGAAGATCTTAAGAGCAGGTTATTACTGGCTTACCATGGAAAGTGATTGTTGTGTCCATGTGAGGAAGTGCCACAAATGTCAAGCATTCGCGATAATGTCAATGCCCCACCGCATCCCTGAATGTCATGTCCGCCCCTTGGCCTTTCTCCATGTGGGGAATAGATGTCATCGGGGCCATTGAGCCCAAGGCCTCGAATGGTCATCGCTTCATCCTCGTAGCAATAGATTATTTCACCAAGTGGGTCGAGGCGGCTTCATATACCAATGTCACGAGGAATGTGGTGGTCAGGTTCATTAAGAAGGAGATCATCTGCCGATATGGTTTGCCAAGGAAGATTATCACGGACAACGGCACCAACCTGAATAACAAGATGATGGGGGAAATGTGCGAGGAGTTTAAAATCCAGCATCACAATTCCACACCCTACCGGCCAAAGATGAATGGAGCCGTGGAAGCAGCCAATAAGAATATCAAAAAGATTATCCAAAAGATGACCGTGTCATACAAGGATTGGCACGAGATGCTCCCATTCGCGTTACACGGTTACCGGACTTCAGTGCGAACGTCAACTGGGGCAACGCCGTTCTCATTGGTATATGGGATGGAGGCGGTGTTACCGTTTGAGGTAGAAGTCCCGTCATTAAGGATCTTGGCAGAATCCGGATTAAAGGAATCAGAGTGGGCTCAAACACGCTACGATCAGCTCAACCTCATTGAGGGTAAGCGCTTAACGGCCATGAGTCATGGGCGCTTATACCAGCAAAGAATGAAGAGTGCATTCGACAAGAAAGTACGCTTACGCAAGTTCCATGAGGGAGACCTTGTGCTAAAGAAAATGTCCCATGCTGTCAAGGACCATCGAGGGAAATGGGCCCCGAACTACGAAGGGCCTTTTGTTGTGAAGAGGGCTTTTTCCGGAGGAGCCCTGGTGCTTACCAACATGGATGGCGAAGAGCTACCTTCACCCGTGAACTCTGATGTCGTCAAACAATATTATGCTTAGAAGCTGGGGCAATTAAGGATGTCGCTACATGTTCTCTATCTTTATGCGTTTTCTAGATTTCCCCCCGGGGATTTCCGGTCCGTTGTATCTCTTGTTACGATCTTTCAAAGAAATGAACATGGATTTGAGGCTTTTAGTCCTCACGTTAGTTTCACACCTTGCGTTAATTTGTGATCGCCTGAGCCCTTCCGCTCAGTTCATGGGATCCCCCAAGCGCTTAATTAGAATTGAACCTGAACCAACTTTCCCTAAATTTTCTGCGTTTGAAAACATTCATGCATACGCATACGCATACGCATGTATATTGTTGTGGTAAAACAGGGGCAGGATCACCTTGGGCTACCTTCTGGAGTGAAGACAAAACATGAACGGCAGAAACCAATCAAGGTAGGGTAATGATGCGGCCAAGATTGGCCATACCTGGTTGTTTATTACTTGCAGGTACTTAAGGATGAACGCAAGCGGGGATGGGGTCACGACCGACCGATCGTTGCTCTTCTCTGTGCGAAACAAGCAGGGAATGTCGCTGCAAGGCAGCCCCGTATCCTTTGTATTTTGCAGCTTTCTTTTACTATTTGTTTGTTTTAAAAAGGAAAAGAGTAATAATAAAATAAGTAATCAACGCCTAATTCTAACCTAAGTAAGTTCAAGTTAGGCAAAATGCTAATCCATGAGAAGGGAGGGGACATGGTTAATGTTCCCCTCAAAAAAAAAAAAAAAAAAGTGCAGGTTAGCTCGCCTGGGCGAGCTGGGCTCGCCTGGGCGAGCCACCCCTGCACCAAATTATAAAAATGACGAAAGGGGGGGCGTTTTTACATTCAAAAACTTCTTTTCCCCCCTTTCAAAAGCCATACCCACGGGATTGACGAATTTGCAGCCCTAGGGTCATCCTTTTTCGCATTTTTTGATTCCGTTTTGCGCTTTTGTTCATCACCAACAAGTAAGTATTCCATCCCTAAGCTTTCTAGCTTTTCATTGGTGTATTTTGATCTCCTTTTGGTGCTCTAAATTGTGGGAGTGTGCTCAAATATATGGGGCAATTTTGATTTGTTTTCTTGCTTGATTAGGTTGAATTAGGGGTTGGTATGAGATGGCCCTAGGCCTATAATGCATTTTGAAACAATAGGACATGCCACATTGTCCCCGTTCTCTTGCTATTGATGCCTAAACGCGCGCCCACCAAGTGTTCGGTGAAATGCCTCAATGGCATTAGCGCGTGACTTTTGTAAGGAGACAACCCATGGTGTATTTTGGTTTGTGCATATTTTCTATTTTTTGGAATATGTATTCATTCCCGAAAAAGGCTAGAGTAATTGCCCCACATATATCCTAGTCCTAGAAACTGAAATTTTATGCAAAAAGAGCACAAAAGGAGGTGCATATTGGGTAAAGTTACTCTTTTTGGCCAGCAATCAGCTGTGGGCCACGCTACAATATTTTCCCTATGCCTAGATGGTTAGGAATTTTGCTCATCATAAATGTGTAGGTTTAGAATAGGTAGCAAAATACCTTTGGCAATTTACACTTTGGGTATGATAGCAAAATACTTGGATGTATGTACATATAATTTTTGGTAGTCAAAATGTCTCACAAAAAAATATACATAAATATGTTGCATGTTATGTAAAGAAGATACATTACCAAAAAATGTATACCTTTTAATTTGAATACAATTTTAGTCAGCAAAGGAAAATATACTTGAATTTGCATGCGGCTTTAGGTAGCAAAAACTTGAAAAGAGCATGAAATGTAGCACCTTATTGTGTAGATAGTCAAGATTCATCATGAAGTTTGTGTATGTATAGGTATTAGAGATACCAAGATGTGCACATGTGCAATTTTTGGTACCCCAAAATGCTTTGGGTATGCATGTATGTGAATTTAGCCAAGGAGATGTGTGTGATGTAAGTAACAAATACACCTTGGAAGTACGTGTAAATAATCTAGGTAACGAAGCTGCCTTGATTGTATATGGGTGCATTTTTTTTTTTTTTCGGTTAATAGAATGTCTTGTGCAAGAGAACGTTTGTAAGGAAATATGCGCATAAGCTTGCTCTAAATTTACATTGATGTTTGTATTTATGGGAGGAGGTTATATGACATTTTTGCTTTAAGAGTAACGTCCCACTGGTAAAACTAACTTTCCAAATGTTTGCCTTCGCAGGAATGGCCCCGAGGAAGCTTGCCTCAAAGAGGTCCAGGAAGGACAAGGCGGCCGAAGGAACTAGTTCCGCCCCGGAGTACGACAGTCACCGCTTTAGGAGCGTTGTACACCAGCAGCGCTTCGAAGCCATCAAGGGATGGTCGTTTCTCCGGGAGCGACGCGTCCAGCTCAGGGACGACGAGTATACTGATTTCCAGGAGGAAATAGGGCGCCGGCGGTGGGCACCACTGGTTACTCCCATGGCCAAGTTTGATCCAGAAATAGTCCTTGAGTTTTATGCCAATGCTTGGCCAACAGAGGAAGGCGTGCGCGACATGAGATCCTGGGTTAGGGGTCAGTGGATCCCGTTCGATGCCGACGCTATCAGCCAGCTCCTGGGATATCCGATGGTATTGGAAGAGGGCCAGGAATGCGAGTATGGCCAGAGGAGGAACCGGTCTGATGGGTTCGATGAGGAGGCCATCGCCCAGCTGCTATGTATACCGGGGCAGGATTTTGCCCGGACTGCTGCAGGGAGGCGAGTGCGAATCATGCGCACCAATATGACCACCCTGACCCAGATATGGATGACGTTGCTCCTCAGCAACATCCTGCCCACCGATCATAATTCCGACCTCCCCATGCCTAAGTGCCAGCTGGTGTACGCCATCCTGACACGGATGAGCATCCATGTGGCTCAGTTGATCGCTGATGCCATCTATATTTTTGCAGGTATGGCGCCCACTAGGCACCCTTTGGACCCAGATAAGTCCAACAGGGCCCTGGGATTCCCCGCACTGATCACAGGACTCTGCCAGTCGTTCGGAGTCCCCGTTGCACCTACCAAGGTGATTCGGCCGCCCATCACCCGGGTTTTTATTGAGAAGTACTGTACCCAGAGACAGGGTCAGGGTGATGCTCCACAGGTCGCAGGCGCGCCCCCACCACCTCATAAGGCTGGCCAGGCTGGGGCATTTGACATGGAGCAGTATTTACGGCATTTGGTTCGCCAGCAGGCGGCCAACCACCGAGCACATGTACGGACCCATGACTGTCTGTACCAGATGAGCCTTAGCATGCAGAGCCAGGGCTCCGCTTCTTTTTCATGCCCTACTCCAGACCAGTTCAGGGCAGAGGTTGCATGGCCCGGAGATTGGCCCGAGGCCCAAGCAGGAGAGGCACCCCCAGAAGCTCCCGGCGATGGAGAAGAAGCCCACGAGGATGAGGAGATGGCCGATTTGCTTGACTTCTTGGGAGGGAGTGGAGATACGTGACTGGGAGATCCCCAGATTCATGTTTTCTTTCATATTTCTTTTGTCATTTTTATTCTATGTTATTGTTTTGACTTGAGAGACTAACGTTTGTTTTTGTTGTTTCGATTGTCGTTTGTACAGCGCATACATTTTTGTTTAGATTGTTGCGTTAGTATTTATATATCACTACTATCAATGATGTTTGAAATTCTGGAACCGTGTAGAGTTCTTCGTTTAGGAACATCGTCCAAAAGTATATAGGTGAAATAAACAAAAAAAAATCATGATAAAAATAAAAATAGAAAAGGAAAGAAAATGAAATAGAAAAGAAAAGAAAGTGAAAAGAAAAAGAGAGCAAATAAGAAAAAAAAAGGCAAGTAAGGAAAAAGATAGAAAAAAGAAAAAAATAAGTTGTCAAGCTGAAAAACCAACATGCTGTTGAAAAGAGATGACTTCCAACTTTTCTTTGGAAAAATTCACTGATCATAACTAGTTTTTGAAAAATGTGTATGCACCTGAAGGGTGAATGCTGTGAAGATTTTCCCAGACGCCCAAAATGGACTCGGATGAATGCACAAATTGATAAAAGAACATATTTTGGAAACATTGGGTTGATCTAAAAATAGAGGGAATGAATCCTGAGCCCTAGCATCACATGACCATAAAAATTTGACACTTGAGTGTCCGCATAGGTGCATGCATGACCAGTTTTGCATAAAATTTCCAAATCATCATTTTTGCATTTGTGTCATGGAAATAATGTGAGGCATCCCTTTTTTCCTTGAGCCAAACCAAACCCCGACATGTATCATGTCTAGCCATTCTACAAACCTTGAGCCAAAATCCTGACTCACCATAATCCTTACCCTCGGAAGCAAAAAGGAAGAGAAGGGAAATTCCCAATCAAAGAGTGGGAGAAAGCAAAAAGAAAAGAAAGGAAATTCCCAATCAAAGAGTGGGAGAAAGCAAAAAGAAAAGAAAGGAAATTCCCAATCAAAGAATGGGAGAAAGAAAAAAAAAAGAAAAGAAGGAAAGAAAGCTCCTGATCAAGGATCAAAAGAAAACAGAAGAAATGTGCAGAGAGGTCTTTGGACCGGGCAATATCTGAACAATACAGAATTGTCACCAAATGAACAAAAAAAGGAAGGAAAGGAAACCACGACCTAAAATGGTCTTCTCCCTTTAATTACCAACCAAAATCCCGTGCGCTAGCGACCTTTTTTCTCTCGCCCCGCACTAAACAAAAAAAAACAGAAAAAGAAAAAGCCAGGAAAATCAAAAGCCAAAAACACACAAAAGCCGAAAAACCCACCAAAAGAACCCATTCCAAAGGGAAGCCCTATTGATCCATGATCACGCATGTAATTTTTGATTTGATAGGAAATAATTTGCAAAGTCAAGTCATGACATATCTATGGTTCGGAATTAGGATGAAACACTTACCTGTGCGAGATTGATACACTTTGAGTGATTTCTTCTATTTTTGTCGAACCCGGTGTTTCCTCTAAATGGTCATTTAGAAACGAAATGCTAACATCCAAAATCTCATTTATGGTTATGGGAGATTTCATCAGCAGACTCTCCTTCCCCGGTAGACGCATTGTTTTTCACTCAAAAAAGCATATGCTGCTCTAAATCAGTTGGAATATTTGTCTCTTTGCTAAAGCATGTTTGCATTTTAGTGGAGAAAACACCGAGACTTTTTCAAGTCTCACAAGTTATCCAGAACTACGTAGGTCTGAGTTCCTCATTGGAGGATACGTAGGAGCAAGAGCCTCGCTTTTGTCGACCACACCGCCTTTTGTTGCCATGACTCAAGAGCTGGTAGCCCGCGGAGACACCTTACGGTTATCCGCACCTCGTCATTCAGTGACCCCAAGTGTGATTGACGAGCAGAGACCAATATGGTCATCTGCGCCCTTTCCGGAGATGTCATCATTTTCCGATGGAGACTTTTCAAGTCTCACAAGTTACCCAGAACTACGTAGGTCTGAGTTCCTCATTGGAGGATACGTAGGAGCAAGAGCTTTGCTTTTGTCGGCCGCCCCATAATCTTTGTCATACTGACCCTGAGGTCATGTGACGTGCACCCTTGTATCATCCAGAGGCGGCGGGCCCGATGATACGCGGAGATACCTTACGGTTATCCGCACCCTTTTGTCATCCAGAGGCGGCGGGCCCGATGACAAGCAGAGACCAAGTTTGGTCATTCTGCACCCTTGTATCATCCAGAGGCGGCGGGCCCGATGATACGCGGAGATACCTTACGGTTATCCGCACCCTTTTGTCATCCAGAGGCGGCGGGCCCGATGACAAGCAGAGACCAAGTTTGGTCATTCTGCACCCTTGTATCATCCAGAGGCGGCGGGCCCGATGATACGCGGAGATACCTTATGGTTATTCGCACCCTTTTGTCATCCAGAGGCGGCGGGCCCGATGACAAGCAGAGACCAAGTTTGGTCATTCTGCACCCTTGTATCATCCAGAGGCGGCGGGCCCGATGATACTCGGAGATACCTTACGGTTATTCGCACCCTTTTGTCATCCAGAGGCGGCGGGCCCGATGACAAGCAGAGACCAAGTTTGGTCATTCTGCACCCTTGTATCATCCAGAGGCGGCGGGCCCGATGATACGCGGAGATACCTTACGGTTATTCGCACCCTTTTGTCATCCAGAGGCGGCGGGCCCGATGACAAGCAGAGACCAAGTTTGGTCATTCTGCACCCTTGTATCATCCAGAGGCGGCGGGCCCGATGATACGCGGAAATACCCGAGTGGTTATCCGTATAAACATTCTTTTGCTATCTGTAAGACAGAACGCTTGATAGCATGCAGAGGCTGACATAGTCTTCTGCACCTTTTGTTCCTCCGGGAACAACAAGTCATTTACATGCGGAAATTTCATGGTCGCCCGCGACTCTCGTCAACCGAGAGGAGCGAAATTAGTGTCATACACTGATTTTCGGGGACCTTTGCTTGATGACATGCGACCATTCTTTGGTCCTTGTGAGGTGCTTGGCATCCATCATTAGGCAATTTGTGAAATTCTAGGAGCGACAAGTCATGGTCACCCGCGACTCTCGTCAACCGAGAGGAACGAAATTAGTGTCATACACTGATTTTCGGGGACCTTTGCTTGATGACAAGCGACCATTCTTTGGTCCTTGTGAGGTGCTTGGCACCCATCATTAGGCAATTTGTGAAATTCCGGGAACAACAAATCATTTGCATGTGGAGATTTTATGGTCACCCGCGACTCTCGTCAAATCGAGAGGAACGAAATTAGTGTCTTGTCTTTACTTTCCTTTTATCTCCAATAAAAGACAAGTAAAGAGGGGCAACTGTCATACCCTAATTTCGTCCGGGGACCTTTGCTTGATGACATGCGACCTTTCTTTGGTCCTTGTGAGGTGCTTGGCATCCATCATTAGGCAATTTGTGAAATTCCAGGACATGCCGGAAAACCAAAAAATATTGATGCACAATCCGTAAGTTTCCGTGACACACCGGAAATCAAATGGAAGCATCGTTGCATAATTAAGTGAGATTCTGTAACATTCCGTAAGTCAAAAAGGGGATGATTATCTAATCCGCAAGGTTCCGTAACATTACGGAAAGAAAACAAGTATCGTTACGAGATTCGTAAGTTTCCGTAACTTTACGAAAAAAGAATCACCAAAAAAGGTAAGGGGGTGAACTTATCAAGATAGGGGTGTAAATAGCAATTCAAATCTAGGCCCTTCCAGAACATTTTGAAAGTTGGGTTGCTTAAGGAGGAAGCAACTGGGCGGCAAGCTCCTCCACGTTTTTGAAAAATGGTTTTCGGGGCTTCCGCGGCCTCCGTAATGCTTCCGTAAAATTTCCGAAAACCTTGGGTAAGCATATTCCACTTAACATTGGTGAAAGGGAAGAGAAAAAAGATGAAAATCAAATTCGAAAACAGTTCCGTAAGGCTTCCGTAACTTTTCCGTAAAATACGAAAAGGGGGGTGAACTTAGTAATTCGGGTGCGCTTAGAAATCTTCTTCATTAAGTCTTTGGGCGGCAAGCACCTCCCTTTTTTTTCTATAAATAGGGGAGGGGGGAGCTGTTTCAAAATGTTCAAGATCCCTTTGGCTATGCATTTCGGCTATTTTGGGCAAAAAACACGTTTTCGTGAAGAAAAATCGAGTCGAAGTGCTTCTGTAACGCTTCCGTAAGCGATTCTGTGGAAATTCTTCATCGTTCTTCGTTGTTCTTCACCGTTCTTCATCCGTTCTTCGTTCGTTCTTCGTTCTTCAACGGGTAAGTTTTCGAATCCGAGACTTTCAATTCATTTCTTGTTTTGTGTACTTTCACTTTAATTTCGTTTACTTTCAATTTTCTTTTCTTCCCTTTTGACGTGCTTAAGCCATTTATTTAAGTCATTTCTCGCTTAATCTAAAAATAAAATAAATTTCCACCGATCGTTTGAATTGTATCATCCGTTAATTTTGGTTAAAATGAATTTCGACCGTTCGGTCGTGCCGTAACCACGTTGGAAATCAAAAAAAGAGGTAAAAAATAATATAATAATAAAAAAAACATCTTTTAGTAAAATAAAGCGGAAAATCAATCGGACATTTTCTCTTTGGGATTTCTCATTCTTAATCGAATTGATTAATAACTAAAGTGAAACTAAGGCTAAAATCAACTCGCCTAGTCAAGCTCGTCCATAAAAAATAGGTTTTTGAAGTTTGTCATTTCAATTTCTCACTAAGTAAAATGGATCATTTTTAAAGTCCAACGCCTTAAAATGATCACCACTTAAGTAAAAAAGAATCATTTGATAAGAAAGAACTACGTAGGTCTGATTTTCTCATCTCAAATTGAGGAATACGTAGGAGCAAAGGGAAACACCCTTGTCGACCACAAAAAAGGAAAAATATAAAAAGGATATAAGGACATAAAAGGGAACGTAAAAATCAAAGTCACGTTTGCACATTCGATTAAAGGCTGCCGTCCCTTGGGACGGACGTGTGGGGTGCTAATACCTTCCCCGTGCGTAAATACAACTCCCGAACCTTTCACTTAAAAGTTCGTAGATCGCGTCTTTTCCGGTTTTTCCGACGTTTTCCTCAAATAAACGTTGGTGGCGACTCCGCGCGTATTCCTTTCGTGGAACACGCATCCCGCGAGTCACGCGTCGCCCTCCCGCCGAAGGGTAGGTTGCGACACGTGTGAAAAGTTATAACCATTTGAATTTATCGAAGCTTCTGTTGTTCAATTTTGAGTGTCTCGACATATTATGCGCTCGAATCGGACATCCGTGTGAAAAGTTATGAGCATTTGAATTTCTCAAGAGCTTCCAATGTTTAATTTCGAGCGTCTCGATATATTATAAGCCTGAATTGGACCTTAGTGTGAAAAGTTATAACCATTCTCATTTCTCGAGAGCTTTCGTTCTTCATTTTCGAGCGGTTGAATATGTGATGTGCCTGAATTAGACATCCGAGTTAAAAGTTATGACCATTTGATTTTCTCAAGAACTTCCGTTGTTCAATTTTGAGCGTCTCGATATGTGATGCGCCTTAATCGGACATCCGTGTGAAAAGTCATGACCATTTGAATTTGTCAAGAGCTTCCGTTGTTCAATTTTGAGCGACGTCATTTGTGATGAGCTTGAATCGGGCATCCGTGTGAAAAGTTATGACCATTTGAATTTCTCAACAGCTTCCGTTGTTCAATTTCGAGCGTCTCGACATATTATTCGCCCGAATCGGACATCCGTTTGAAAAGTTATGACAATTCAAATTTCTCGGGAGCATCCGATGTTTAATTTCGAGCATCTCGATATATTATAAGCCTGAATCGGATCTCAGAGTGAAAAGTTATGACCATTTGAATTTCTCGAGAGCTTTCTTTGTTCATTTTCAAGCATCTCTATATGTGATGCGCCTGAATCGGACATCAGAGTGAAAAGTTATGACCATTTGACTTTCTCAAGAGCTTCCGATGTTTAATTTCGAGCGTCTCGATATATTATAAGCCGGAATCGGACCTCAGTGTGAAAAGTTATGACCATTTGAATTTCTCGAGAGCTTCCGTTGTTGATTTTCGAGCGTCTTTATTTGTGATGCGCCTGAATCGGACATCCGAGTTAAAAGTTTTGACCATTTGAATTTCTCAAGAGCTTTCATTGTTCAATTTCGAGCCTCACGATATGTGTTGCGTCCGAATCGGAGATCCGTGTGAAAAGTTATGACCATTTGAAGTTCTCAAAAGCTTCCGTTGTTCAATTTCGAGCGTCTGTATATATGATACGCCTGAATCGGACATCCGTGTGAAAAGTTATGACCATTTGAATTTCTTGAGAGCTTCCGTTGTTCAATTTCGAGCGTCTCGACATATTATGCGCCCGAATCGGACATCCGTGTGAAAACTTATGACCATTTGAATTTCTCGAGAGCTGCCATTGTTCAATTTCGAGTGTCTGTATATGTGATGTGCTTGAATCGGACATTCGTGTGAAAAGTCATGACAATTTGAATTTCTCAAGAGCTTCTGTTGTTCAATTTCGAGCGACTCGACATATTATGCGCGCGAAACGGACATCCGTGTGAAAAGTTATGACCATTTGAATTTCTCGAGAGCTTCCGATGTTCAATTTCGGGCGTCTCGACATATTATGTGTCCGAATCTGACCTCCGTGTTAAAAGTTATGACCATTTGAATTTCTCGAGAGCTTTCACTGTTCAATTTCGAGCGTCTCGATATGGGATGTGCCTGAATCTGACATTCGAGTTAAATGTTCTGACCATTTGAATTTCTCGAGAGCTTACATTGTTCAATTTCGAGCGTCTTGATATATTATGTGCCAAAATCTGACCTCCGTGTGAAAAGTTATAAGCATTTGAATTTCTCGAGAGCATCCGTTGATCAATTTCGAGCGTCTCGACATATTATTCGCCCGAATCGGACATCCGTTTGAAAAGTTATGACAATTCGAATTTCTCGAGAGCATCCGATGTTTAATTTTGAGCATCTCGATATATTATAAGCCTGAATCGGATCTCAGTGTGAAAAGTTATGACCATTTGAATTTCTCGAGAGCTTTCTTGGTTCATTTTCAAGCATCTCTATATGTGATGCGCCTGAATCGGACATCAGAGTGAAAAGTTATGACCATTTGACTTTCTCTAGAGCTTTCGATGTTTAATTTCAAGCGTCTCGATATATTATAAGCCGGAATCGGACCTCAGTGTGAAAAGTTATGACCATTTTAATTTCTCGAGAGCTTCCGTTGCTGATTTTCGAGCGTCTTTATTTGTGATGCGCCTGAATCGGACATCCGAGTTAAAAGTTTTGACCATTTGAATTTCTCAAGAGCTTTCGTTGTTCAATTTCGAGCCTCAGGATATGTGATGCGTCCGAATCGGAGATCCGTGTGAAAAGTTATGACCATTTGAAGTTCTCAAAAGCTTCCGTTGTTCAATTTCGAGCGTCTGTATATATGATACGCCTGAATCGGACATCCGAGTGAAAAGTTATGACCATTTGAATTTCTCGAGAGCTTCCGTTGTTTAATTTCGAGCGTCTCGACATATTATGCGCCCGAATCGGACATCCGTGTGAAAACTTATGACCATTTGAATTTCTCGAGAGCTTCCGTTGTTCAATTTCGAGTGTCTGTATATGTGATGCGCTTGAATTGGACATCCATGTCAAAAGTCATGACCATTTTGAATTTCTCAAGAGCTTCTGTTGTTCAATTTCGAGCGACTCGACATATTATGCGCCCGAAACGGACATCCGTGTGAAAAGTTATGACCATTTGAATTTCTCGAGATCTTCCGATGTTCAATTTCGGGCGTCTCGACATATTATATGCCCGAATCTGACCTCCGTGTTAAAAGTTATGACCATTTGAATTTCTCGAGAGCTTTCATTGTTCAATTTCGAGCGTCTCGATATGGGATGTGCCTGGCTGATAATATTTTTTTTATGGTAGAGGAAGTTTTTTTGGTCGGTGTTGCCAAAAAATTATAGTGTAGGTCGGCTAGGGTTTTTCGTGCGAGCTCAACCGAGGTTGTCTTTCGGCCGACATTGGCATGCTCTCATTCACTCAGCCAAGAAAA
Source organism: Glycine max (assembly GCF_000004515.6). Lineage (NCBI taxonomy): Eukaryota > Viridiplantae > Streptophyta > Magnoliopsida > Fabales > Fabaceae > Glycine > Glycine max. The sequence continues at coordinate 20,692,453 of NC_038241.2, read as the reverse complement.
CATAGCCCGCCTCGAAAAAAAACATTAGTCACCGATATTGATCGGAATAAATGCTAGTTGACGTCGACCAGGAAAGATGACCGATCGAGGTCTAAAAATAAAAGAATCACCGGATGACGTCGATCGAAGATTTCCTAATTGACATCATCGAATTATTATTCAGGGATTGAATAGAAAAAACAATAGGTGATACCGGTCGTTATGTAGCCCCGACTGATATTTTTCAGCCGACATTGCACAATATTTTTTACAAACGCAGGCCGATAATATATCTTTACGGTAGAGGAAGTTTTGTTGTTCGGTGTCGCCTACAAAATTTACAATGTACGGCTTGGTCTTTTCGTGCGAGCTCAACTGATGCTGTGTTTAGGTCAACATTGGGATGTTCTCATTTAGTTGGGAAAGAAAACATTAGCCCACCTCGGAAAAAAAAAATAATGATTCACCGATATTGATCGAAAAAAAAGGCTAGATGACGTCGGCCAGAAAAGATGACCGATCCAGGTCTAAAAAATAAGAATCACCGGATGAAGCCGATCGAACATTTCCTAATAGACATCGTCCAAATATTATCGGGGGATTGAATAGAAAAAACAATAGGAAGTTTGATTTCTAAATGCTGGCCGATAATATTTTTTTACGGTATAGGAAGTTTTGTTGTTCGATGTCGCCTACAAAACTTACAATGTAGGTCGGCTTTGTTTTTTTGTGCGAACTCAACCGAAGTTGTGTTTCGGCCAACACTGGCATGTTCTCATTTACTCGGCTAGAACAACATCAGCCCACCTCGGCAAAAAAAACATTATTCACCGATACTGATAAAAAAAATGATAGTCGATGTCGGCCAGGAAAGATGACCGATCCAGGTCTAAAATAAAAAGCATCACCTGATGACGCCGATCGAACATTTCCTCGTTGACATCATCCAAATATTATTGAGGGATAGAATTGAAAAAACAATACCCGACATCAGTCGTTAAATAGCCCCGACTAATATTTTTCAACGGACATTGTGGAATTTTATTTACAAACGCTGGCCGATAATATTTTTTTACGGAAGAGGAAGTTTTTTTGTTCGGTGTTACCTAAAAAAATTACAATGTAGGTCGGCTAGGTTTCTTCGTGCAAGCGGAACCGAAGTTGTGTTTCAGCCGACACTGGCATGTTCTCATTTACACGGCTAGAAACACATTGGCCCAGCTCGGCAAAAAAACATTATTCACCGATATTGATAAAAGAAAATGACAGCCGATGTGATGAGGACAAGAACAAGGGCAAGGATCCACTTGAAGGACTTGGAGGACCTTTGACAAGGGCTAGAGCAAGGAAAGCCAAGGAAGCTCTTCAACAAGTGTTGTCCATACTATTTGAATACAAGCCCAAGTTTCAAGGAGAAAAGTCCAAGGTTGTGAGTTGTATCATGGCCCAAATGGAGGAGGACTAAATGGCACCACTTTGTCACAATTTTAGAGTGTTTAGTTTGTCTAAATAATGGCTCAATCCTTGTAAAGTTGGCTGACAAAAATATGTTTTGGGTTAATCAACTAAAAGGGCTTAGTTAGGTTTAGTTCAAGTTGTAATAAGGGCCCAATTGGAAACCTAGGCATCAGCCTTTTGGGAGACCAAATGGTGGCTGACTTGATGGCTGTTGGGGGTGACTTTTGGTTGCCACAATTTCAGTTGCACTCAGCCATTAAGTTTTTTTTTAATTCCCTAGGTTAATGGCATTAAGTTCTTTTAATTCTAGGTTAGTGGGTCATTACTAAAATCTGATGTAAAGCTTCTATATAAGCTGAACCATTTTATGAATAAAGACAAGTTGAGTTTTATTCAGAAAATTAGAGTTTATCTCTTTTATCTTAGTGAGAGTGATTCTTCTAAATTCTTGAGTGATTTAAGAACACCCTGGCTGTATCAAAGGACTTTCACAACCTTTGTGTGTTGCCCTCGCCGGAAAGAGTGATTCTTTCCTTCCTTTCATCTTCATCCTTGTTCTTTCAAACCACAATTCCAGAAAATCCACTTCTGCCCAAAATTATCTCGTGGCCATAACTCCCATTTTACCCACTCAAATTATGTGATTCTTGAGCCTAAATTGAATTTCAAAACGATACCTTTCACTTCGTTTTGGAATCACCTCATTTGGAGCCCTGTAGCTTAATTTATTTCCATTTCTATATTTCTGTCCAACCACCACTTAACCTACGTTTTACCATCCCATTCATCCATTTTATGCCAAGAACCACCTTATTAAGACCCACAAAATTAACCACCTTATTTTCCATCCTTTCCTTAATCAATTTCCGCATTTTCCATCAAGGTTTAATCCTAGATGATCCTAAGTCTGCCCTAGTGCCATGAGGGTTCATATCACGATGCAGCCAGGAAAGATGACCGATCGACGTCTAAAATAAAAAGCATCAGCTGATGATGCCGATCGAACATTTCCTAATGGACAACATCCAAAAATTATTCAGGGATTGAATTGAAAAAACAATACCTGACATCGATCGTTATATAGCCCTGACTGATATTTTTCAGCCGACATTGCACAATTCTTTTTACAAACACTAGCCGATAATATTTTTTTATGGTAGAGGAAGTTTTTTTGTTCGGTGTTGCCAAAAAATTTACAATGTAGGTCGGCTAGGGTTTTTCGTGCGAGCTCAACCAAGGTTGTGTTTGGGCCGACATTGGCATGTTCTCATTCACTCAGCCAAGAAAACATTAGCCCACCTCGGAAAAAAAAAACATTAATCACCGATATTGATTGGAAAAAATGCTAGTTGACGTCGGCCAGGAAAGATGACCGATCGAGGTCTAAAAATAAAAGAATCACCGAATGACGCCTATCAAAGATTTCCTAATTAACATCATCCAAATATTATTCAAGGATTGAATAGAAAAAACAATAGCTGATACCAGTCGTTATGTAGCCCCGACTGATATTTTTCAGCCGACATTGCACAATATTTTTTACAAACGCTGGCCGATAATGTATCTTTACGGTAGAGGAAGTTTTGTTGTTCAGTGTCGCCTACAAAATTTAGAATGTAGGGTTGGCTTGGTTTTTTCGTGCGAGCTCAACCGATGCTGTGTTTCGGTCGACATTTGCATATTCCCATTTAGTCGGCAAAGAAAACATTAGCCCACCTCAGAAAAAAAAAACATAATGATTCACCGATATTGATAAAAAAAAAGGCTGGATGACGTCGGCCAGGAAAGATGACCTCTCAATATATTATGCACCTGAATCAGACCTCCGTGTGAAAATTTATGACCATTTGAAATTCTCGCGAGCTATCGTTGTTCAATTTCGAGCGTCCCGTTATGTTATGCGCTTGAATCGGACATCCGAGTGAAAAGTTATGACCATTTGAATTTCTCGAGAGCTTCCGTTGTTCAATTTCGAGCATCTCGATATATTATGCGCCTGAATCGGACCTCCGAGTGAAAAGTTATTACCATTTGAATTTCTCGAGAGCTTCCGTTGTTCTATTTCGAGCGTCTCGATATAATAGGCGCTTGAATCTGACCTCCGTGTGAAAAGTTATGCCCATTTGAATTTGTCGAGAGCTTGTGGTGTTCAATTTCGAGCATCTCGATATGTTATGCACCTGAATCGGACATTCGAGTGAAAAGTTATTACCATTTGAATTTCTCGAGAGCTTCCGTTGTTCAATTTCGAGCCTCTCGATATATTATGCACCTAAATTGGACCTCCGTGTGAAAAGTTATGACCATTTAAATTTCTTGAGAGCTTCCGTTGTTAAATTTGGAGCGTCTCGTTATGTTATGCGCTTGAATCGGACGTCCGAGTGAAAAGTTATGACCATTTGAATTTCTTGAGAGCTTTCGTTGGTCAATTTCGAGCGTCTCGATGTATTATGCGACTGAAGCAAACATCCGAGATAATAGTTATGACCATCTGAATTTCTCGCGAGCTTTCATTTTTCAATTTCAAGCGTCCCGTTATGTTATGCGCTTGAATCGGACATCCGAGTGAAAAGTTATGACCTTTTGAATTTCTTGAATGCTTTCGTTGTTCAATTTTAAGCATCTCGATATATTATGTACCTGAATCGGACCTCCGTGTAAAAATTTATGACCATTTGAAATTCTCGCGAGCTATGGTTGTTCAATTTAGAGCGTCCCGTTATGTTATGCGCTTGAATCGGACATCTGAGTGAAAAGTTATGACCACTGGAATTTCTCGAGAGCTTTCTTTGTTCAATTTCGAGCGTCTCGATATGTTATGCACTTGAATCGGACATCCGAGTGAAAAGTTATGACCATTCAAATTTCTTTGAATTTCTCGAGAGCTTCCGTTGTTCTATTCTGAGCGTCTCGTTATGTTATGCGCTTGAATCGGACATCCGATTATGCCCCTGAATCAGACCTCCATATTAAAAGTTGTGACCATTTGAATTCCATGAGAGCATCCGTTTTTCAATTTTGAGCGTCTCAATATGTGATGTGCCTGAAGCGGACATTCGTGTGAAAAGTTATGACCATTTAAATTTCTCGAGATCTTCCGGTGTTCAATTTCGAGTGTCTTGATATATTAAGCTCCTGAATCGGACTTCCGTGTGAAAAGTTATGACCAATCGAATTTCTCGAGAGCTTCCGTTGTTCAATTTCGAGCGTCTCGATATGTGATGTGCTTGAATGGGATGTCCGAGTGAAAAGTTATGATGAGGACATGACCAAGAGCAAGGGCAAGGATCCACTTGAAGGACTTGGAGGACCTATGACAAGGGCTAGAGCAAGGAAAGCCAAGGAAGCTCTTCAACAAGTGTTGTCCATACTATTTGAATACAAGCCCAAGTTTCAAGGAGAAAAGTCCAAGGTTGTGAGTTGTATCATGGCCCAAATGGAGGAGGACTACATGACACCACTTTGTCTCAATTTTAGAGTGTTTAGTTTGTCTAAATAATGGCCCAATCCTTGTAAAGTTGGCTGACCAAAAATATTTTTTGGGTTAATCAACTAAAAGGGCGTTAGTTAGGTTAGTTCAAGTTGTAATAAGGGCCCAATTGGTAACCTAGGCATCAGCCTTTTGGGAGACCAAATGGTGGCTGACTTGTTGGCTGTTGGGGGTGACTTTTGGTTGCCACAATTTCAGTTACACTCAGCCATTAAGTTTTTTTTTTTTAAATCCCTAGGTTAATGGCATTAAGTTATTTTAATTCTAGGTTAGTGGGTCATTACTAAAATCTGTTGTAAAGCTTCTATATAAGCTGAACCATTTTATCAATAAACACAAGTTGAGTTTTATTCAGAAAATTAGAGTTTATCTCTTTTATCTTAGTGAGAGTGATTCTCCTAAATTCTTGAGTGATTCAAGAACACCCTGGCTGTATCAAAGGACTTTCACAACCTTTGATCGGAAAAAAGGCTAGATGACGTCGGCCAGGAAAGATGACCTCTCAATATATTATGCACCTGAATCGGACCTCCGTGTGAAAATTTATGACCATTTGAAATTCTCGCGAGCTATCGTTGTTCAATTTCGAGCGTCCCGTTATGTTATGCGCTTGAATCGGACATCCGAGTGACAAGTTATGACCATTTGAATTTCTCGAGAGCTTCCGTTGTTCAATTTCGAGCATCTCGATATATTATGCGCCTGAATCGGACATCCGAGTGAAAAGTTATGACCATTTGAATTTCTCGAGAGCTTCCGTTGTTGTATTTCGAGCGTCTCGATATATTATGAGCTTGAATCTGACCTCCGTGTCAAAAGTTATGACCATTTGAATTTCTCGAGAGCTTTTGGTGTTCAATTTTGAGCATCTCGATATGTTATGCACCTGAATCAGACATTCGAGTGAAAAGTTATGACCATTAGAATTTCTCGAGAGCTTCCGTTGTTCAATTTTGAGCTTTTCGATATATTATGCGCTTGATTCTGACCTCCGTGTCAAAATTTATGACCATTAGAATTTCTCGAGAGCTTCCGTTGTTCAATTTGGAGCATCTCTTTATGTTATGTGCTTGAATCGAACTTCCGAGTGAAAAGTTATGACCATTTGAATTTTTTGAGAGGTTCCGTTGATCTATTTCAAGCGTCCATTATGTTATGCGCTTGAATCGGATATCCGATTATGCGCCTGAATCTGACCTCCATTTGAAAAGTTATTACCATTTGAATTTGTCGAGAGCGTCCGTTGTTCAATTTTGAGCGTCTCGATATGTGATGCGTTGGAATCGGACATTCGAGTGAGATGTTATGACCGTGGAAATATCTCGAGAACTTCCGTTGTTCAATTTCGAGTGTCTCGATATATTATGCGCCCGAATTGGAAATCCGTGTGAAAAGTTATGACCATTTGAATTTGTCGAGAGCTTCCGTTTTTCAATTTCGAGCTTCTCAGTAATTTATGCGCCTAAATCGGACCTCCGTGAGAAAAGTTACGACCATTTGAAATTCTCGAGATCTACTAGTGTTCAAGTTCGAGCGTCTCGATATGTGATTCTCCCGAATTGGACATCTGTGTGAAAAGTTATGACCATTTGAATTTCTCGACAGCTTTCGTTTTTTAATTTCGATCGTCCAGTTATGTTATGCGCTTGAATCGGACATCCGAGTGAAATGTTATGACCATTTGAATTTCTCGACAACTTTCATTGTTCAATTTCGAGCGTCCCGTTATGTTATGCACTTGAATCGAACATCCGAGTGAAAAGTTATTATCATTTGAATTTCTTGAGAGATTTAGTTTTTCTATTTCTAGCGTCTCAATATATTATCCGCTTGAATCAGACCTACGTGTGAAAATTTATGACCATTTGAATTTCTCGAGAGTTTCCGGTGTTCAATTTCGAGCGTCTCGATATGTTATGCTCCTGAATCGAATATTCGAGTGAAAAGTTTGTCATACCCTAATTTCGTTCGGGGACCTTTGCTTGATGACATGCGACCTTTCTTTGGTCCTTGTGAGGTGTGCTTGGTACCCATCATTAGGCAATTTGTGAAATTCCAGGACATGCCGAAAAACCAAAAAAATATTGATGCACAATCCGTAAGTTTCCGTGACACACCGGAAATCAAATGGAAGCATCGTTGCATAATTAAGTGAGGTTCCGTAACATTCCGTAAGTCAAAAGGGGGGATGATTATGTAATCCGCAAGGTTCCGTAACATTACGGAAAGAAAACAAGTATCGTTACGAAATTCGTAAGTTTCCGTAACTTTACGAAAAAAGAATCACAAAAAAAAAACAGCAGAGGGGGTGTACTTAGTAAAAATGGGGGTGCAAATAGCACCCAGGCCCACTTGGGCCCTCCAGAATATTCCTCCAGAAGGCTGTTGCTTCTGGAGGAAGCAACCTGGCTCGCCTGGGCGAGCTGAGCTCGCCTGGGCGAGCTGGGCGGCAACCACCTCCCCTATTTTGCTATAAATAGGGGAGGAAATGAAGAAGGAAGGGGTTCAGCCCCTTTGGCACTTCTCTCTCTTTCGAATTTGCTTGGAAAAATCGTTTCCGTGAAGAAAATCTAAGCCGAGGCGCTTCCGAAACGTTTCCGTAACGTTTTCCGTGAAGAATTTCGCAAAGGTTTCAACCGTTCTTCGACGTTCTTCATTCGTTCTTCATCGTTCTTCGATCTTCAACGGGTAAGTACCTCGAACCAAGCTTTTCGATTCATTCTATGTACCCGTAGTGGTCCACATTGTGTTTCGTGCATTTTTATTCTCGTTTTGTTTACTTTTTATACCCCCTGTTGACGTGCTTAAGCCATTTTACTTAAGTCATTTCTCGCTTAACTTAAAAATAAAATAAATTTCCACCGAACGTTTGAATTGTATTATCCATTAACTTCGGTTAAAATAAATTCCGATCGTTCGGTCGTGCCGTAACCACGTTGGAAATCAAAAAGAGGTAAAAAATAATATAATAATCAAAAAGACATCTTTTAGTAAAATAAAGCGGAAAATCAATCGGACGTTTTCTCTTTGGGATTTCTCATTCTTAATCGAATTGATTAATAACTAAAGTGAAACTAAAGGCTAAAATCAATTCGCCTAGTCAAGCTCGTCCATAAAAATAGGCTTTTGAAGTTTGTCATTTCATTTTCTCACTAAGTAAAATGGATCATTTTTAAGGTCCAACGCCTTAAAATGATCACCTCTTAAAGTAAAAAAGAATCACTTGATAAAAAAGAACTACGTAGGTCTGATTTTCTCATCCCAAATTGAGGAATACGTAGGAGCAAAGGGAAACACCCTTGTCGACCACAAAAAGAGAAAATATAAAAAGGGTATAAAGGATATAGAGACATAAAAAGGGAACATAAAAAATCAAAGTCATGTTTTGCACATTCGATTAAAGGCTGCCGTCCCTTGGGGCGGACGTGTGGGGTGCTAATACCTTCCCCGTGCGTAAATACAACTCCCGAACCTTTCACTTAAAAGTTCGTAGATCGCGTCTTTTCCGGTTTTTCCGACGTTTTCCTCAAATAAATGTTGGTGGCGACTCCGCGCGTATTCCTTTCGTGGAACACGCATCCCGCGAGTCACGCGTCGCCCTCCCGCCGAAGGGTAGGTTGCGACAGTTGGCGACTCCACTGGGGACTGTTTTTAGAGAGTTAGGCCATTTAATTTTGTGCAATGTTTTACCGTGACTTACCCCTTTGTTGGTTTCCTTTCATTATGTTCTTGTGTATATAAACTCTTTGTTGCTTTTAGTGCGTTTTAAATGTATGCATGAAGTAAATATTTATTCATTTGATGCACACAAACACCAACACTATTTGCACACACTGTGAGTGAAAAAGGGCCCTATACCCGGGTTCATGGGAGCATAAGGAGTGGAGTTGAATCTGTGATCATGCTAGGTCTCCGACTTGCTTGATTACAGTGAACCCTCATCTAGAGCTTTTCTCTTTGAAAACCTATTGTTGCTAGTAGTCCCTACTGCTACAATATGTTCTTCAAAGGGGATGATACCTCTAGAAACCATCAAGAGAGATATAACTACCTTGGGGATTATTGCTAAAAGCCTAGTTAGTTCTCTCCCTTATAGGTCCCTTAAATAGGGGCACGAAGCAAACACGCTGCGTGCCATTTTTCACACTGCCATGCATGAGTATCATATACCCTTTTGCTTATGTTCGGTAAATATTGTCATACTGTGCACATTCCCGCATTGTGTCTTTTGCATAGGCATTGCATATGGGTTCTGTCTTGATCCCTATTGTAAACAAACCAACGGAGGGTCCGTGTCGCCTTCTTAAAAACGTGCGTTGGGGCATTTCGCTACCCCTAGACGTCGTATCTAAGAAGGGGACAAATTCCCCGGACCCCCGCATTCCTAGATTGCATCTGTGTCATATGCATTCCATCATGCATTCATCCATCCCACCCATGAGATATCGGAGTTTTGATTTGCACCAGCTTTTGTCTCACTTTAGTAAGCATGGGAACAAATCAAACCGGCAAGAGGTTCTACCAAGTCAAGGTCAAAAGCCTAGATACCACCAGCATCAAGGAATTAGGGCGGTTGATGGAACCCCTCCAAATGCAAGCCTTCCGCAAGACTTACGGAAAGATCTTAGAGTTGACCATAGCAGAGGTGTCCATAGAAGCCATTGCATCACTTACCCAATACTACGACCAGCCTTTGAGGTGCTTCACATTCGCAGACTTCCAATTAGTACCAACCATTGAAGAATTTGAGGAAATTCTAGGATGTCCTCTCGGGGGAAGAAAACCATATCTTTCCTCCGGGTGTCTCCCCTCTTTGAGCAGAATTGCAACTGTGGTCAAGGATTCAGCAAGAGGTTTGGACCGCATAAAACAGACTCGGAACGGCATAGCGGGCCTACCACAGAAGTACCTAGAAGACAAGGCGAGGGGTATGGCCAATCAAGGAGACTGGGTCCCGTTTATGGATGTGTTAGCTTTGCTAATTTTTGGGGTCGTCCTCTTTCCAAACGTGGATGGTTTGGTAGACCTAGCAGCAATCGACGCTTTCCTTGCCTACCACCATAGCAAGGAAAGTCCGGTGGTAGCTGTCTTGGCAGATCTATTTGACACATTTGACCGAAGGTGCGAAAAGAGTAGCGCACGGATCATCTGTTGCTTACCCGCCCTCTGTGTTTGGTTGGTTTCACACTTGTTCCAACAAGACACAAGACATCCATGTCCGCTCCTGAGCCATCGCTCGTGTACTGAAAAGAGGAGAATAGATTGGGACCAGCTCTTGGCCGGGATAGGAGGTAGAACAATCAGTTGGTTCCCCCGATGGAAGGAAGGAAAAGAAGGAGTCCTTTTCTCATGTGGAAGATACCCAAACATTCCGCTGGTAGGAACGAGGGGTTGTATTAACTACAATCCCGCGCTCGCTATAAGACAACTAGGGTACCCCATGAGGGGAGCACCGACGGAAGAAAGCATGTCTCCTTTCCTTGTGAGGGATTTCGGCGCACAAAATTCCAAGACTATACAAAGAATCCATAAGGCGTGGGAAACCCCGTTAAAGAAAGATCAAGAGCTTAGAGGCATTCGTAATGGCATCATTGGTGGGTACCACGAATGGCTGAAAGTTCATATACGAGGTTTAGATTGGCTCGCCAAGTTAAAAGTCGTCAGCAAAGAGAGTTTTGAAGCACCGGAAGAGGACGAAGAAGTCCAAGCTCTCAAAAGCGAGTTAGGAAAGGCAAAACTTGCCAAGGAGAAGTTCAAGTTGGCCGCTACACACGTTCGGAAGGAGTGTGCCGGGTTACGGGAAGAGAATGCAATTACCGCAAGAGCCCTTGAACAAGAGACCAAGAGGGCTCGCAAGGAAGAGTATGGCCGGAACAGATTTCGCGGAGCTCTATGGGGTAGCAATAGTGAACTCAAGTTGCGAAAGGAAGAAAGGGACCAGTCGCGAGCACATAGCATGGTTTTGAAAGAGGAGTTAGTTGCCTGTTCAAGGTCCAAAAGAAGCTTGTCTCAGCGTTTATGCGAGACGGAGACCAACATGCTAGCTATCATCGCCAAGTACCAAGAAGAGTTAGGTCTAGCCGCGGCCCACGAGCATAGGATTGCGGACGAATATGCCCAAGTATACGCGGAAAAAGAGGCTAGAGGAAGGGTGATTGACTCTTTACACCAAGAGGCAACCATGTGGATGGATCGGTTTGCTCTTACCTTGAACGGGAGTCAAGAACTTCCCCGATTGTTAGCCAAGGCCAAGGCGATGGCAGACACCTACTCCGCCCCCGAAGAGATTCATGGGCTTCTCGGCTATTGTCAGCATATGATAGACTTAATGGCCCACATAATTAGAAATCGTTAGGAAACTTGTATGGTCTCTAAGACCTTGACTAGATACGACTTCCTTTTTGAAATAAAATGAGTTGGTCCCATGTTTCTACTCCAAAAAGCTTGTGCAAATCAAATCACTCCTACATTTCATCTCTAGCATGCATTTTCTTTCTTTACCCACTCCTCACGTTTGGTTTTTTAGGGAAAAACACCATAACTAAACGCGCCGCAAGGGATCCCTATCGCACCAGATCCAAATCTAGAACGATGGGTGATCAAGAGGAGACGCAGGAACAGATGAAAGCCGACATGTCGGCTCTGAAAGAACAAATGGCCTCCATGATGGAGGCCATGTTAAGTATGAAGCAGCTCATAGAGAAGAACGCGGCCACCGCCGCCGCTGCCAGTTCGGCTGCCGAAGCAGACCCGACTCTCTTGGCAACTACGCACCATCCTCCCTCAAACATAGTAGGACGGGGAAGGGACACACTGGGGCACGATGGCAGCCCTCACCTGGGATACAACCGAGCGGCTTACCCTTATGGATTGCCGCCCAACTATTCACCACCCGTCTTGCAAGAAGATGCGGGCCACATTGCTTCTCCCGTCCATGAAAGAGAGCCTCCTCAGCAGCCCGACGAAGTCCACAAAGACCCTCAAGATTATGCTCGGAGGGATGTCGAGTTCTATCCCCCGATCCCCGAAGGGCCGGCACCAGGCACGTTGCCTCAACCCAACATCGCAGTACCACCAATAGTTCTGTCCACGGAAGGGCCGCCCCCAGCAACTGAAGAAAGGAGGAAGCTCGATCTCCTTGAGGAAAGATTGAGGGCCGTAGAAGGATTTGGGGACTATCCGTTCGCAGACATGACGGATCTTTGCTTAGTACCCGATGTTGTTATTCCCTCGAAGTTCAAAGTGCCGGACTTCGACAAGTATAAAGGGACGACTTGTCCCAAAAACCATCTCAAAATGTACTGCCGTAAGATGGGCGCCCACTCTAAAGATGAAAAGTTGTTGATACACTTCTTTCAGGATAGCTTGGCCGGAGCTGCGGTAGTGTGGTACACTAATTTGGAAGCTTCCCGTATCCGTACTTGGAAGGATCTGATTACCGCCTTCCTAAGGCAGTATCAGTACAATTCTGATATGGCTCCTGACCGTACTCAACTGCAGAATATGTTCAAAAAAGAGGGTGAAACCTTTAAAGAATATGCGCAGCGATGGAGGGATTTGGCGGCACAAGTAGCTCCTCCCATGGTTGAGAGAGAGATGATCACCATGATGGTGGACACTCTGCCAGTGTTCTACTATGAGAAGCTAGTAGGTTACATGCCGTCCAGCTTTGCGGATCTGGTGTTTGTCGGGGAAAGAATCGAGGTTGGATTGAAAAGAGGAAAGTTTGATTACGTTTCCTCCACAAACGCGAATGCCAAAAGAATCGGGGCAACAGGGGCAAAAAGGAAGGAGGGAGATGCCCATGCCGTCTCTTCAACACCTGCGTGGGTCAAAACCCAGCAAACACCTCATGGTACCCATCAGTACGCGCAACATCACCCAAGCTTCTCGGCTCATACTGGGAATACCTCTAGTTCAACACCCGTGTAACCTAAGGCACCCACCCAGAGGGAAGCTCCCCAAGTTCCAACTCCGAACACGACTCGACCGGCCGGTAATTCCAACACGACAAGGAACTTCCCTCCGAGGCCATTTCCAGAATTCACCCCACTCCCAATGACGTACGAAGATCTTCTGCCATCCCTCATCGCCAATCATTTGGCCGTGGTAACTCCCGGAAGGGTCCTCGAACCCCCTTTCCCGAAGTGGTATGACCCTAACGCAACTTGCAAGTACCATGGGGGTGTCCCGGGGCATTCCGTCGAAAAATGCTTGGCCCTTAAATACAAGGTCCAACATTTAATGGATGCTGGATGGCTGACTTTCCAAGAGGATCGGCCCAATGTGAGAACCAACCCGCTCGCCAATCATGGAGGGGGAGCAGTTAATGCAGTTGAATCCGATAGGCCGCACAGGTCTAAACCTTTAAGGGATGTGGCAACCCCTAGGAGGTTTATCTTTGAGGCCCTACAAAAGGGGTGTGATTCCCCATAGTGGGTGTAAGGAGGATTCCTGTCTGCTACATTCCGGCGAGATGCATGACACGGAGACGTGTTTGGAAGTAGAGGAATTGTTACAGCGGATGATAGATCAAGGTCGACTGGAAGTCGGCATTGAAGGAAAAGAAGAGCAGCATATATGCATGCAATCTACGGAGGGGAGCGGTGTTGCGAAGCCCAAACCCTTGGTGATATACTTCACTAAAAGCGCAGCTTCGCAAAAGCCCAGACACCCCTTAATGGCCAAACCTGTTCCTTTCCCGTACCAAAATAGTCACGCGGTCCCGTGGAGATATACACCTCCGGGGAAGAAGGAAGAAGAAGTCACTGACGTCAGCTCGCTGTCAGCTAAAGTAACAAATATCACGGGACTGAGTGGTGTGACCCGTAGTGGTCGTGTGTTCGCACCTCCGGACCTACCAGTCCAACCCGCCGACGTCAAGGGAAAAGGAAAAGTGGTGGAGGAACAAGATGGCGAAGCACCCCACGCTTCGAATAAAGATATTCCAGCAAAGGGGCCCCCGGAGAAAAAGGATGGTAGAAAGGAGGTGTCGCTAGAGGAAGCCAGCGAGTTCCTTCGGATAATTCAGCAGAGCGAATTCAAGGTTATCGAACAGCTCAACAAAACCCCGGCTAGGGTCTCGCTGTTGGAGTTACTTATGAGCTCCGAGCCTCATCGGGCTCTGCTAGTAAAAATGCTGAACGAGGCTCACGTGGCCCAATATATCTCGGTAGAAGGTTTCGGAGGGATGGTCAACAATATCACTGCCAACAACTATCTTGCCTTCGCCGAAGAAGAAATCCCCGCCGAGGGGAGAGGGCATAATAAGGCTTTACACGTATCAGTCAAGTGTATGGACCATATCGTAGCCAAGGTGCTCATCGATAATGGTTCCAGTTTAAACGTGATGCCTAAGAGCACTTTGGAGAAGTTACCATTCAATGCTTCCCACTTAAAACCAAGTTCGATGGTGGTTCGGGCCTTCGACGGCACTCGCCGAGAGGTTAGGGGAGAGATCGATCTCCCAGTACAAATAGGCCCTCACACCTGTCAAGTCACCTTCCAAATAATGGATATTAACCCCCCCTACAGCTGCCTGTTGGGGCGCCCGTGGATCCACTCAGTGGGAGTTGTGCCTTCTACACTCCACCAAAAGCTGAAATTCGTAGTGGAGGGGCACTTGGTCATCGTGTCAGGCGAGGAAGATATCTTGGTAAGCTGCCCATCCTCCATGCCTTATGTGGAAGCCGCAGAAGAATCGTTAGAAACTGCTTTCCAGTCTTTTGAGGTGGTCAGCATTTCCTCCGTGGACTCCCTCTTTGGGCAGCCTTGTCTGTCCGATGCAGCGGTAATGATGGCCCGAGTTATGTTGGGGAACGGTTATGAACCCGGGATGGGTTTAGGAAAAAACAACGGCGGCATAACTAGCCTGATAAATACCCAAGGAAATCGTGGGAAGTATGGTTTAGGCTATAAGCCCACTCAGGCGGACATGAAAAGAAGCATCGCGGGAAGGAAGAACAATGGTCAAAGTTCGCGTTGGAGACAAGAAGGTGAAGGAAGCCCGCCCTGCCACATAAGTAGAAGCTTTATAAGCGCGGGTTCGGGAGACAAAGGTCAAGCGTTCGCGATATGCGAAGATGATATTCCGAGTACTTTGGATTTGGTACGACCATGCCCTCCTGATTTCCAGCTGGGAAATTCGCGAGTGGAGGAACGCCCCGGCATTTACGCAACAAGCATAATGTAAACCTTTACGGTTTTAAAAGCTCTATAGTTGGGCCTAGGCTTTAGAGTTTTTCCTTTTGTTAAGGCTTTGTGTCTTTTGTTTTTGAATTTATAATACAAGGATCTTTCTTCATCTGTTCCTGGTCTCTACCCATTCTCATTCATTTGCATGTTTACTTCTTTTTCTGAAACGGCAGATCCGATGACGAGTCCCCCGAAGGTACTAATACCTGGGACCCGTCTATCGACTTCGAGCAAGAAATGAATCAAACGGAAGATGAAGGAAATGAGGATGTGGGACTTCCCCCAGAACTAGAAAGAATGGTCGCCCATGAGGACAAAGAAATGGGGCCTCATCAAGAAGAAACAGAGCTAGTAGACTTAGGAATTGGCAGTGGAAAGAGGGAAGTAAAGATAGGTACAGGTATTACCGCACCTATCCGTGAAGAATTAATAATCCTGCTAAAAGACTACCAAGACATCTTTGCTTGGTCATACCAAGATATGCCCGGTTTGAGTTCTGACATTGTACAGCACCGATTACCTCTAAATCCCGAGTGTTCCCCGGTAAAACAGAAACTGAGGAGGATGAAGCCCGAAACATCCTTGAAGATAAAAGAAGTGAAGAAGCAATTTGACGCTGGATTTCTGGCCGTCGCTCGGTATCCAGAATGGGTTGCCAACATCGTACCAGTTCCTAAAAAAGATGGGAAAGTACGAATGTGTGTAGATTATCGGGACCTGAATCGGGCCAGTCCCAAGGACAATTTTCCTTTACCACACATCGATATCCTCGTAGATAACACGGCCAATTTCGCTTTATTTTCCTTCATGGACGGTTTCTCTGGTTACAATCAGATAAAGATGGCGCCCGAGGATATGGAAAAGACTACTTTCGTCACCCTGTGGGGAACGTTCTGTTACAAGGTGATGTCCTTTGGACTCAAGAATGTCGGGGCAACTTATCAACGGGCCATGGTAGCTTTGTTCCATGATATGATGCATCAAGAGATCGAGGTCTACGTGGACGACATAATTGCTAAATCTAAATCCGAGGAAGAACACCTTGTCAACCTGCGGAAGTTGTTCGAAAGGCTTAAGAAATATCAATTAAGGTTGAACCCCGCTAAGTGTACCTTTGGGGTCAAATCAGGGAAATTGCTTGGTTTCATTGTAAGCCAGAAAGGGATAGAGGTAGACCCCGAAAAAGTGAAGGCTATCCTTGAGATGCCAGAACCCCGTACAGAGAGGCAAGTCCGAGGTTTCCTGGGGCGCTTGAATTATATTGCCAGATTCATATCGCAGCTCACCGCCATTTGTGAGCCGTTGTTTAAACTCTTGCGCAAAAACCAAACTGATCGGTGGAATGAGGATTGCCAAGAGGCTTTTGGAAGGATCAAAAAGTGCCTAATGAATCCTCCCGTGCTTATGCCACCAGTACCTGGAAGGCCTCTCATTTTGTACATGACAATCTTGGACGAGTCAATGGGGTGTATGCTGGGGCAACATGACGAATTCGGGAAGAAAGAGCGCGTTGTTTACTACCTAAGTAAGAAGTTCACGACCTGTGAGATGAATTACTCCTTGCTCGAAAGAACGTGTTGTGCTTTAGTATGGGCATCCCATCGCCTAAGGCAGTACATGCTGAGCTATACTACCTGGTTGATATCCAAAATGGACCCGGTTAAGTACATCTTTGAAAAGCCAGCTCTCACAGGACGAATCGCCCGGTGGCAAGTCTTGCTATCTGAGTTTGATATAGTCTACGTCACCCAAAAGGCGATAAAAGGAAGCGCTTTGGCAGATTATTTGGCTCAACAGCCTCTTAACGACTACCAGCCCATGCATCCGGAATTCCCGGATGAGGACATCATGGCCTTGTTCGAGGAAAAGTTGGACGAAGATCGGGACAAATGGACTGTATGGTTTGACGGAGCGTCAAACATTCTAGGTCATGGCGTTGGGGCAGTGTTGGTCTCTCCGGACAATCAATGTGTACCTTTCACAGCCAGGCTAGGATTCGACTGCACCAACAACATGGCCGAATATGAAGCATGTGCCCTAGCCGTCCAGGCAGCAATTGACTCCAATGTCAAACTACTCAAGGTGTACGGCAACTCAGCGTTGGTAATCCATCAGCTGAGAGGGGAATGGGAAACTAGAGATCCCAAGCTGATACCCTACAAAGCCTATATCAAGGAATTGGCTAAGACTTTCGATGAGATCTCCTTCCATCATGTTCCCCGCGAGGAAAATCAAATGGCGGATGCACTTGCTACGTTGGCGTCTATGTTCCAGCTAACACCGCACGGGGATCTACCTTACATTGAATTTTGGTGTCGTGGCAAACCCGCACATTGTTGCCAAGTGGAAGAGGAACGGGACGGAAAGCCTTGGTATTACGACATCAAGCGATATGTCGTAAGCAAAGAATACCCGCCAGAGATTGCCGACAACGATAAAAGGACATTGAGGAGGTTGGCAGCCGGTTTCTTCATGAGTGGAAGCATACTATATAAAAGAAATCACGACATGACACTTCTGCGGTGTGTGGATGCCAAGGAGGCAAATCACATGATCGAAGAAGTCCATGAGGGCTCGTTTGGAACGCACGCCAACGGACATGCTATGGCCAGGAAGATCCTAAGAGCAGGTTATTACTGGCTTACCATGGAAAGTGATTGTTGTGTCCATGTGAGGAAGTGCCACAAATGTCAAGCATTCGCAGATAATGTCAATGCCCCACCACATCCTCTGAATGTCATGTCCGCCCCTTGGCCTTTCTCCATGTGGGGAATAGATGTCATCGGGGCCATTGAGCCCAAGGCCTCGAATGGTCATCGCTTCATCCTCGTAGCGATAGATTATTTCACCAAGTGGGTCGAGGCGGCTTCATATACCAATGTCACGAGGAATGTGGTGGTCAGGTTCATTAAGAAAGAGATCATCTGCCGATATGGTTTGCCAAGGAAGATTATCACGGACAACGGCACCAACCTGAATAATAAGATGATGGCAGAAATGTGCAAGGAGTTTAAAATCCAGCATCACAATTCCACGCCCTACCGGCCAAAGATGAATGGAGCCGTGGAAGCGGCCAATAAGAATATCAAAAAGATTATCCAAAAGATGACCGTGTCATACAAGGATTGGCACGAGATGCTCCCATTCGCGTTACACGGTTACCGGACTTCAGTGCGAACGTCAACTGGGGCAACGCCGTTCTCATTGGTATATGGGATGGAGGCTGTGTTACCGTTTGAGGTAGAAGTCCCGTCATTAAGGATCTTGGTAGAATCCGGATTAAAGGAATCAGAGTGGGCTCAGACACGCTACGATCAGCTCAACCTCATTGAGGGTAAGCGCTTAACGGCCATGAGTCATGGGCGCTTATACCAGCAAAGAATGAAGAGTGCATTCGACAAGAAAGTACGCTTACGCAAGTTCCATGAGGGAGACCTTGTGCTAAAGAAAATGTCCCATGCTGTCAAGGACCATCGAGGGAAATGGGCCCCGAACTACGAAGGGCCTTTTGTTGTGAAGAGGGCTTTTTCCGGAGGAGCCCTGGTGCTTACCAACATGGATGGCGAAGAGCTACCTTCACCCGTGAACTCTGATGTCGTCAAACAATATTATGCTTAGAAGCTGGGGCAATTAAGGATGTCGCTGCATGTTCTTTATCTTTATGCGTTTTCTGGATTTCCCCCAGGGATTTCCTGTCTGTTGTATCTCTCGTTACAATCTTTCAAAGAAATGAATCTGGATTCGAGGCTTTTAGTCCTCACGTTAGTTTCACACCTTGCGTTAATCTGTGATCACCTGAGCCCTTCCGCTCAGTTCATGGGATCCCCCAAGCGCTTAATTAGAATTGAACCTGAACCAACTTTCCCTAAATTTTCTGCATTTGAAAACATTCATGCATACGCATACGCATACGCATGTATATTGTTGTGGTAAAACAGGGGCAGGATCACCTTGGGCTACCTTCTGGAGTAGAGACAAAACATGAACGGCAGAAACCAATCAAGGTAGGGTAATGACGCGGTCAAGATTGGCCATACCTGGTTGTTTATTACTTGCAGGTACTTAAGGACGAACGCAAGTGGGGATGGGGTCACGACCGACCGATCGTTGCCCTTCTCTGTGCGAAACAAGCAGAGAATGTCGCTGCAAGGCAGCCCCGTATCCTTTGTATTTTGCAGCTTTCTTTTACTTTTTGTTTGTTTTAAAAAGTAAAAAAATAAGTAATCAACGCCTAATTCTAACCTAAGTAAGTTCAAGTTAGGCAAGATGCTAATCCATGAGAAGGGAGGGGACATGGTTAATATTCCCCTCAAAAAAAAAAAAAAAAATGTGCAGGTTAGCTCGCCTGGGCGAGCCACCCCTGCACCAAATTATAAGAATGACGAAAGGGGGGGCGTTTCCTGCACCAAATTATAAGAATGACGAAAGGGGGGGCGTTTTAACATTCAAAAACTTCTTTTCCCCCTTTCAAAAGCCATACCCACGTTTTTGATTCCGTTTTGCGCTTTTGTTCATCACCAACAAGTAAGTGTTCCATCCCTAAGCTTTCTAGCTTTTCATTGGTGTATTTTGATCTCCTTTTGGTGCTCTAAATTGTGGGAGTATGCTCAAATATATAGGGCAATTTTGGTTTGTTTTCTTGCTTGATTAGGTTGAATTAGGGGTGTGTATGGGATGGCCCTAGGCCTATAATGCATTTTTGAACAATGGGACATGCCACATTGTCCCCGTTCTCTTGCTATTGACGCCTAAACGCGCGCCCACCAAGTGTTCGGTGAAATGCCTCAATGGCATTAGCGCGTGACTTTTGTAAGGAAACAACCCATGGGGCATTTTGGTTTGTACACATTTTCTTTTTTGGAATATGTATTCATTCCTGAAAAAGGCTAGAGTGATTGCCCCGCATATATCCTAGGCCTAGGAACTAAAATTTTATGCAAAAAGAACACAAGAGGAGGTGCATATTGGGTAAAGTTACCCTTTTTGGCCAGCAATCGGCTCTGGGCCACACTACAATATTTTCCCTACGCCTAGATGTTTAGGAATTGTGCTCGTCATGAATGTGTAGGTTTAGAATAGGTAGCAAGATACCTTTGGCAATTTACACTTTGGGTATGATAGCAAAATACTTGGATGTATGTATATATAATTTTTGGTAGTCAAAATGTCTCACAAAAAATATATATAAATGTGTTGCATGTTATGTGAAGAAAACATATTACAAAAAAATATATACCTTCTAATTTGAATACAATTTTAGTCAGCAAAGGAAAATATGCTTGAATTTGCATGTGGCTTTAGGTAGCAAAAACTTGAAAAAAAAAGCATGAAATGTAGCACCTTATTGCGTAGGTAGTCAAGATTCATCATGAAGTTTGTATATGTATAGGTATTAGAAATACCAAGATGAGCGCATGTGCAATTTTTGGTACCCCGAAATGCTTTGAGTATGCATGTATGTAAATTTAGCCAAGGAGGCGTGTGTGATGTAAATAACAAATACACCTTGGAAGTACATGTAAATAATCTAGGTAATGAAGCTACCTTGATTGTATATGGGTGCATTTTTCTTAGTTAATAGGATGTCTTGTGCAAGTGAACGTTCGTAGGGAAATATGCGCATAAGCTTGCTCTAAATTTACATTGATGTTTGTATTTATGGGAGGAGGTTGTATGTCATTTTTGTTTTAAGAGTAGTGTCCCACTGGTAAAACTAACTTTCCAAATGTTTGCCTTCGTAGGAAATGGCCCCGAGGAAGCTTGCCTCAAAGAGGTCCAGGAAGGACAAGGCAGCCGAAGGAACTAGTTCCGCTCCGGAGTATGATAGTCACCGCTTTAGGAGTGCTGTACACCAGCAGCGCTTCGAGGCCATCAAGGGATGGTCGTTTCTCCGGGAGCAACGCGTCCAGCTCAGGGACGACGAGTATACTGATTTCCAGGAGGAAATAGGGCGCCGGCGGTGGGCATCACTGGTTACTCCCATGGCCAAGTTTGATCCAGAAATAGTCCTTGAGTTTTATGCCAATGCTTGGCCAACAGAGGAGGGCGTGCGTGACATGAGATCCTGGGTAAGGGGTCAGTGGATCCCGTTTGATGCCGACGCTATCGGCCAACTCCTAGGATATCCGTTGGTGTTGGAAGAGGGCCAGGAATGTGAGTATGGCCAGAGGAGGAACCGGTCTGATGGGTTCGATGAGGAGGCCATCGCCCAGCTGCTATGTATACCGGGGCAGGATTTTGCCCGGACTGCTGCAGGGAGGCGGGTGCGAATCATGCGCACCAACATGACCACCCTGACCCAGATATGGATGACGTTGCTCCTCAGCAACATCCTGCCCACCGATCATAATTCCGACCTTCCCATGCCGAAGTGTCAGCTGGTGTACGCCATCCTAACACGGATGAGCATCCATGTGGCTCAATTGATCGCTGATGCCATCTATATTTTTGCAGGTATGGCGCCCACTAGGCACCCTTTGGACCCAGATAAGTCCAACAGGGCCCTGGGATTCCCCGCACTGATCACAGGACTCTGCCAGTCGTTCGGGGTCCCCGTTGCACCTACCAAGATGATTCGGCCGCCCATCACCCGGGCTTTTATTGAGAAGTACTGTACCCAGAGACAGGCTCAGGGTGATGCTCCACAGGCCGCAGGCGCGCCCCCACCACCTCATCAGGCTGGCCAGGCTGGGGCATTTGACATGGAGCAGTATTTACGGCATTTGGTTCGCCAGCAGGCGGCCAACCACCGAGCACATGTACGGACCCATGATTGTCTGTACCAGATGAGCCTTAGCATGCAGAGCCAGGGCTTCGCTTCTTTTTCATGCCCTACTCCAGACCAGTTCAGGGCAGAGGTTGCATGGCCCGGAGATTGGCCCGAGGCCCAAGCAGGAGAGGCACCCCCAGAAGCTCCCGGCGACGGAGAAGAGGCCCACGAGGATGAGGAGATGGCCGATTTGCTTGACTTCTTGGGAGGGAGTGGAGATACGTGACTGGGAGATCCCCAGATTCATGTTTTCTTTCATATTTCTTTTGTCATTTTTATTCTATGTTATTGTTTTGACTTGAGAGACTAATGTTTGTTTTTGTTGTTTCGATTGTCATTTGTACAGCGCATACGTTTTTGTTTAGATTGTTGCGTTAGTGTTTATATATCATTACTATTGATGATGTTTGGAATTCTGGAACCGTGTAGAGTTCTTCGTTTAGGAACATCGTCCAAAAAATATATGTGTAAAACAAACAAAAAAATCATGATAAAAATAAAAATAGAAAAGAAAAAAATGAAATGAATGAAATGGAAAAGAGAACAAAAAGGAAAAGAAGAAAGCAAGTAAGGAAAAAGGTGGAAAAAGAGAAAATAAGTTGTCGAGCTGAAAGACCAACATGCTTTTGAAAAGAGACGATTTCCAACTTTTCTTTGAAAAAATTCATTCATCGATCATAACCGATTTTTGAAGAAAAAACGTGTCTACACCTGAAGGGTGAATGCTGTGAAAATTTCCCCGGACGCCCAAAATGACTTGGAGGAATGCACAAATTGATAAAAGAACATATTTTGGAAACCTTGGGTTGATCTAAAATAGAGGAAATGAATCCTGAGCCCTAGCATCACATGACCATAAAAATTTGACACTTGAGTGTCCGCATAGGTGCATGCATGACCAGTTTTGCATAAAGTTTCTAAATCATCATTTTTGCATTTGTGTCATGGAAATAATGTGGGGCATCCCTTTTATCCTTGAACCAAACCAAACCCCGACATGTATCATGTCTAGCCATTCTACAAACCTTGAGCCAAAATCCTGACTCACCATAAACCTTGACCTAGGGTGAGAATGTCAATCCTTACCCTCGGAAGCAAAAGGAAAAGAAAGGAAATTCCCAATCAAAGAGTGGGAGAAAGCAAAAAGAAAATTCCCAATCAAAGAATGGGAGAAAGTAAAAAAAAAAGAAGAAGAAGAAGAAGAAGGAAAGAAAGCCCCTGATCGGGGATCGAAGGAAAAACAGAAGAAATATGCAGAGAGGTCTTTGGACCGGACAATATCTGAACAATACAGAATTGTCACCAAATGAACGAAAAAAGAAGGAAAGAGAACCACGACCTAAAATAGTCTTCTCCCTTTGATTACCAACCAAAATCCCGTGCGCTAGCGACCTTTTTTTCTCGCCCCGCACTAAACAAAAAAAAAAAAACAAACAGAAAAAGAAAAAGCCAGAAAAATCAAAAGCCAAAAACACACAAAAGCCGAAAGAAGAAACCACCAAAAGAACCCATTCCCAAGGGAAGCCCTATTGATCCATGATCACGCGTGTAATTTTTGATTAGATAGGAAATAATTTGCAAAGTCAAGTCATGACATATCTATGGTTCGGAATTAGGATGAAACACTTACCTGTGCGAGATTGATACACTTTGAGTGGATTTCTTCTATTTTTGTCGAACCCAGTGTTTCCTCTAAATGATCATTTAGAAACGAAATGCTAACATCCAAAATCTCATTTATGGTTATGGGAGATTTCATCAGCAGACTCTCCTTCCCCGGTAGACGCATTGTTTTTCACTCAAAAAAGCATATGCTGCTCTAAATCAGTTGGAATATTTGTCTCCTTGCTAAAGCATGTTTGCATTTTAGTGGAGAAAACACCGAGACTTTTTCAAATCTCACAAGTTATCCAGAACTACGTAGGTCTGAGTTCCTCATTGGAGGATACGTAGGAGCAAGAGCCTTGCTTTTGTCGGCCGCACCATAATCTTTGTCATACTGACCCTGAGGTCATGTGACGTGCACCCTTGTATCATCCAGAGGCGGCGGGCCCGATGATACGCGGAGATACCTTACGGTTATCCGCACCCTTTTGTCATCCAGAGGCGGCGGGCCTGATGACAAGCAGAGACCAAGTTTGGTCATTCTGCACCCTTGTATCATCCAGAGGCGGCGGGCCCGATGATACGCGGAGATACCTTACGGTTATCCGCACCCTTTTGTCATCCAGAGGCGGCGGGCCCGATGACAAGCAGAGACCAAGTTTGGTCATTCTGCACCCTTGTATCATCCAGAGGCGGCGGGCCCGATGATACGCGGAGATACCTTACGGTTATTCGCACCCTTTTGTCATCCAGAGGCGGCGGGCCCGATGACAAGCAGAGACCAAGTTTGGTCATTATGCACCCTTGTATCATCCAGAGGCGGCGGGCCCGATGATACGCGGAGATACCTTACGGTTATTCGCACCCTTTTGTCATCCAGAGGCGGCGGGCCCGATGATACGCGGAGATACCTTACGGTTATTCGCACCCTTTTGTCATCCAGAGGCGGCGGGCCCGATGACAAGCAGAGACCAAGTTTGGTCATTCTGCACCCTTGTATCATCCAGAGGCGGCGGGCCCGATGATACGCGGAGATACCTTACGGTTATTTGCACCCTTTTGTCATCCAGAGGCGGCGGGCCCGATGACAAGTAGAGACCAAGTTTGGTCATTCTGCACCCTTGTATCATCCAGAGGCGGCGGGCCCGATGATACGCGGAGATACCTTACGGTTATCCGCACCCTTTTGTCATCCAGAGGCGGCGGGCCCGATGACAAGCAAAGACCAAATTTGGTCATTCTGCACCCTTGTATCATCCAGAGGCGGCGGGCCCGATGATACGCGGAAATACTCGAGTGGTTATCCGTATAAACATTCTTTTGCTATCTGTAAGACAGAACGCTTGATAGCATGCAGAGGCTGACATAGTCTTCTGCACCTTTTGTTCCTCCGGGAACAACAAGTCATTTGCATGTGGAGATTTTATGGTCACCCGCGACTCTCGTCAACCGAGAGTAGCGAAATTAGTGTCATACACTAATTTTCGTCCGGGTACCTTTGCTTGATGACATGCGACCTTTCTTTGGTCCTTGTGAGGTACTTGGCACCCATCATTAGGCAATTTGTGAAATTCCGGGAGCAACAAGTCATTTGCATGTGGAGATTTTATGGTCACCCGCGACTCTCGTCAAATCGAGAGGAACGAAATTAGTGTCTTATCTTTACTTTCCTTTTATCTCCAATAAAAGACAAGTAAAGAGGGGCAACTGTCATACCCTAATTTCGTCCGGGGACCTTTGCTTGATGACATGCGACCTTTCTTTGGTCCTTGTGAGGTGCTTGGTACCCATCATTAGGCAATTTGTGAAATTCCAGGACATGCCAAAAAACCAAAAAAATATTGATGCACAATCCGTAAGTTTCCGTGACACACCGGAAATCAAATGGAAGCATCGTTGCATAATTAAGTGAGGTTCCGTAACATTCCGTAAGTCAAAAGGGGGGATGATTATGTAATCCGCAAGGTTCCGTAACATTACGGAAAGAAAACAAGTATCGTTACGAAATTCGTAAGTTTCCGTAACTTTACGAAAAAAGAATCACCAAAAAAAAAATAGCAGAGGGGGTGTACTTAGTAAAAATGGGGGTGCAAATAGCACCCAGGCCCACTTGGGCCCTCCAGAATATTCCTCCAGAAGGCTGTTGCTTCTGGAGGAAGCAACCTGGCTCGCCTGGGCGAGCTGAGCTCGCCTGGGCGAGCTGGGCGGCAACCACCTCCCCTATTTTGCTATAAATAGGGGAGGAAATGAAGAAGGAAGGGGTTCAGCCCCTTTGGCACTTCTCTCTCTTTCGAATTTGCTTGGAAAAATCGTTTCCGTGAAGAAAATCTAAGCCGAGGCGCTTCCGAAACGTTTCCGTAACGTTTTCCGTGAAGAATTTCGCAAAGGTTTCAACCGTTCTTCGACGTTCTTCATTCGTTCTTCATCGTTCTTCGATCTTCAACGGGTAAGTACCTCGAACCAAGCTTTTCGATTCATTCTATGTACCCATAGTGGTCCACATTGTGTTTCGTGCATTTTTATTCTCGTTTTGTTTACTTTTTATACCCCCTGTTGACGTGCTTAAGCCATTTTACTTAAGTCATTTCTCGCTTAACTTAAAAATAAAATAAATTTCCACCGAACGTTTGAATTGTATTATCCATTAACTTCGGTTAAAATAAATTCCGACCGTTCGGTCGTGCCGTAACCACGTTGGAAATCAAAAAGAGGTAAAAAATAATATAATAATCAAAAAGACATCTTTTAGTAAAATAAAGCGGAAAATCAATCGGACGTTTTCTCTTTGGGATTTCTCATTCTTAATCGAATTGATTAATAACTAAAGTGAAACTAAAGGCTAAAATCAATTCGCCTAGTCAAGCTCGTCCATAAAAATAGGTTTTTGAAGTTTGTCATTTCATTTTCTCACTAAGTAAAATGGATCATTTTTAAGGTCCAACGCCTTAAAATGATCACCTCTTAAAGTAAAAAAGAATCACTTGATAAAAAAGAACTACGTAGGTCTGATTTTCTCATCCCAAATTGAGGAATACGTAGGAGCAAAGGGAAACACCCTTGTCGACCACAAAAAGAGAAAATATAAAAAGGGTATAAAGGATATAGAAACATAAAAAGGGAACATAAAAAATCAAAGTCATGTTTTGCACATTCGATTAAAGGCTGCCGTCCCTTGGGGCGGACGTGTGGGGTGCTAATACCTTCCCCGTGCGTAAATACAACTCCCGAACCTTTCACTTAAAAGTTCGTAGATCGCGTCTTTTCCGGTTTTTCCGACGTTTTCCTCAAATAAACGTTGGTGGCGACTCCGCGCGTATTCCTTTCGTGGAACACGCATCCCGCGAGTCACGCGTCGCCCTCCCGCCGAAGGGTAGGTTGCGACAAAGTTATTACCATTTGAAATTCTTCAGAGCTTCCGTTGTTCGATTTCTAGCGTCTCGATATGTGATGCGCCTTAATCGGACCTCCGTGTGATAAGATATGACCATTTGAATTTCTCGAGAGCTTTCGTTGTTCAATTTAGAGCATCTCGATATATTATGCACTTGAATTGCATATGCGAGTGAAATGTTATGACCATTTGAATTTCTCTAAAGCTACCATTGTTCAACTTCGAGCGTCTCGATATATTATGTGCGCCAGAATCTGACCTTCGTGTGAAAAGTAATGACAATTTGAATTTCTTGAGAGCTATCGTTGTTCAATTTTAAGCATCTCAATATATTATGCGCCTGAATTGGATGTCTGTGTGAAAAGTTATGACCATTTGAAATTCTCGAGAGCTTCCGTTGTTCAATTTCGAGCGTCTTGAAATGTGATGCGCCTGAATCGGACATCCGAGTGAAAAGTTATGACAATTTGAATTCTCGAGAGCTTCCGTTGATAAATTTTGAGCGTCTCGATGTATTATGCGCCTGAATCAGACATCCGAGATAAAAGTTATGACCATTTGAATTTCATGAGAGCTTTCAGTTTTCAATTTTGAGCGTCTCGATATGTGATGCACCTAAATCGGACTTCCAATGTGAAAAGTTATGACTATTTGAATTTCTCGAGAGCTTCCGTTGTTCGATTTGGAGTGTCTCGATATGTGATGCGCCTGAATAGGACTTCCGTGTGAAAAGTTATGACCATTTGAATTTCTCGAGAGCTTTCGTTGTTCAATTTTGAGCATCTCGATATATTATTTCCCTGAATCGGACATCCGTGTGAAAATTTATGACCATTTGAAATTCTCGAGAGCTTCAGTTGTTCAATTTCGGGGTTCAATTTCGAGCGTTTCGATATGTGATGCGCCCTAATTGGACATCCAGAGAAAAGTTACTAACATTTGAATTTCTCGTGAGTTTTCGATTTTCATTATCGAGCTTCTGGATATATTATGCTCCTGAGTCGGACCTCCATGTGAAAAGTTATGACCATTTGATTTTCTTGAGAGCTTCTGTTGTTCAATTTCGAGCGTCCCGTTATGTTATGCGCCTGAATTGGACATCCGAGCAAAAAGTTATGACCATTTGAATAACTCTAGAGCTTCCGTTTTTCAATTTTGAGCATCTCGATATATTATGCGCCTGAATCGGACCTACGTGTGAAAATTTATGACCATTTGAAATTATCAAGAGCTTCCCCTGTTCAATTTCGAGCATCTCGATATGTGATGCATCTGAATAGGACATCCGAGTGAAAAGTTATGACCATTGGAATTTCTCGAGAGCTTTCTTTGTTCAATTTTGAGCGTCTCGATATGTCATGCGCTTGAATCGGACATCCGAGTGAAATGTTATGACCATTTGAATTTCTCGAGAGCTTCCGTTGTTCTACTCCGAGCGTCTCGTTATGTTATGCGCTTGAATCGGACATTCGATTATGCGCCTGAATCTGACCTCCATGTGAAAAGTTATGACCATTTGAATTTCTCGAGAACATCCGTTTTTCAATATTGAGCGTCTCAATATGTGATGTGCTTGAATTGGACATTCGTGTGAAAAGTTATGGCCATTTAAATTTCTCGAGAGCTTTCGTTGTTCAATTTTGAGCGTCTCAATATGTGATGTGCCTGAATCAGACATCTGAGTGAAAAGTTATGACCATTTGAATTCTCGAGAGCTTCCGTTGTTAAATTTCAAGCGTCTCGATGTATTATGCACCTGAATCGGACATCCGAGATAAAAGTTATGACCATTTGAATTTCTCGAGAGCTTTCATTGTTCAATTTAGAGCGCCTCTATATGTGATGCTCTTGAATCGGACTTCCGTGTGAAAAGTTCTGACCATTTGAATTTCTCAAGAGCTTTCGTTGTTCGATTTCGAGCGTCTCGATATGTGATGTGCCTGAATTAGACAGACGAGTTAAAAGTTATGATCATTTGAATTTCTCGAGAGCTTTCGTTGTTCAATTTAGAGCATCTCGATATATTATGCACTTGAATTGAACATGCGAGTGAAATCTTATGACCATTTGAATTTCTCTAAAGCTACCATTGTTCAACTTCGAGCGTCTCAATATATTATGCGCCTGAATCGGACATTCGAGATAAAAGTTATGACCATTTGAAATTCTCGAGAGCTTCTGTTGATAAATTTCGAGCGTCTTGATGTATTATGCGCCTAAATCGGACATTCGAGATAAAAGTTATGACAATTTGAATTTCTCGAGAGCTTTCAGTTTTCAATTTTGAACGTCTCGATATGTGATGCGCCTGAATTGGACTTCCGATGTGAAAAATTATGACTATTTGAATTTCTCGAGAGCTTCCATTGTTCGATTTGGAGCGTCTCGATATGTGATGCGCCTGAATCGGACCTCCGTGTGATAAGTTATGACCATTTGAATTTCCCGAGAGCTTCCGTTTTTCAATTTCGAGCATCTCGATATATTATGTCCCCGAATCGGACATCCGTGTGAAAAATTTTGACGATTTGAATTTCTCGACAACTTTCGTTTTTCAATTTCGAGCGTCCCGTTATGCTATGCACTTGAATCGGACATCCGAGTGAAAAGTTATTACCATTCGAATTTCTTGAGAGATTTAGTTGTTCTATTTCAAGCGTCTCGTTATGTTCTGCGCTTGAATCGGACATCCGAGCAAAAAGTTATCGCCATTTGAATTTCTCGAGAGTTTCCGGTATTCATTTTCGAGCGTCTCGATGTGATGCCCCTGAATCAGACTTCCGTTGTGAAAAGTTATGACTATTTGAATTTATCGAGAGCTTTCGTTGTTCGATTTGGAGCGTCTCGATATGTGATGCGCCTGAATCGGACCTCCGTGTGATAAGTTATGACCATTTGAATTTCTCGAGACCTTCTATTGTTCAATTTTGAGCATCTCGATATATTATGTCCTCGAATCGGACATCCGTGTGAAAAGTTATGACCATTTGAATTTCTCGAAAACTTTCGTTGTTCAATTTCAAGCGTCCCGTTATGCTATGCACTTGAATCGGACATCCAAGTGAAAAGTTATTACCATTTGAATTTCTTGAGAGATTTAGTTGTTCGATTTGGAGCGTCTCGATATATGATGCGCCTGAATCGGACCTCCGTGTGATAAGTTATGTCCATTTGAATTTCTTGAGAGCTTTCGTTGTTCAATTTTGAGCATCTCGATATATTATGTCCCCGAATCGGACATCCGTGTGAAAAGTTATGACCATTTGAATTTCTCAACAACTTTCGTTGTTCAATTTCGAGTTTCTTGTTATGCTATGCACTTGAATCGGACATCCAAGTGAAAAGTTATTACCATTTGAATTTCCTGGAGATTTAGTTGTTCTATTTCGAGCGTCTCGATATATTATCCGCTTGAATCTGACCTACGTGTGAAAATTTATGACCATTTGAATTTCTCGAGAGTTTCCGATGTTCAATTTCGAGCGTCTCCATATGTTATGCTCCTGAATCGGACATCCGAGTGAAAAGTTATTACCATTTGAAATTCTTGAGAGCCTCCGTTGTTCGATTTCTAGAGTCTCGATATATGATGTGGCTTAATCGGACCTCCGTGTGATAAGATATGACCATTTGAATTTCTCGAGGGCTTCCGTTGTTCTATTTCGAGCGTCTCAATATGTGATGCGCCTGAATCAGATTTCCGTTGTGAAAAGTTATGACTATTTGAATTTCTGGAGAGCTTCTGTTGTTCGATTTGGAGCGTCTCGATATGTGATGCGCCGGAATCAGACCTATGTGTGATAAGTTATGACCATTCGAATTTCTCGAGAGCTTCCGTTGTTTAATTTTGAGCATCTCGATATATTATGCGCCTGAATTGGACCTTCGTGTGAAAATTTATGACCATTTGAAATTCTCGCGAGCTTTCGTTGTTCAATTTTGAGCATCACATTATGTTATGCGCTTGAATCGAACATCCGAGTGAAAAGTTATGACCATTTGATTTTCTCGAGAGCTTCCGTTCTTCAATTTTTAGCATCTCAATATATTATGCGCCGAAATCGGACCTCCGTATGACAATTTTTGACCTTTTGAAATTATCGACAGCTTCCGTTGTTCAATTTCGAGCGTCTCGATATGTGATGCGCCTGAATGGGACATCCGAGTGAAAAGTTATGACCGTTGGAATTTCTCGAGAGCTTTCTTTGTTCAATTTCGAGCGTCTCGATATGTTATGCGCTTGAATCTGACCTACGTGTGAAAAGTTATGACCATTTGAATTTCTCGAGAGCTTCCGGTGTTCCATTATGATCGTCTCTATATGTTATGCACCTGAATCGGACATCCGAGTGAAAAGTTATTACCATTTGAATTTCTCGAGAACTTCTGTTGTTCAATTTCGAGCGTCTCGATTTATTATACGCCTGAATCGAACCACCGAGTGACAAGTTATTACCATTTAAATTTTTTGAGAGCTTCCATTGTTCTATTTTGAGCGTCTCGATATATTATGCGCTTGAATCTGACCTCCGTGTGAAAAGTTATGACCATTTGAATTTCTCGAGAGTTTCTGGTGTTCAATTTCGAGCGTCTCGATTTGTTATGCACCTGAATCGGACATTCGAGTGAAAAGTTATTACCATTTGAATTTCTCGAGAGCTTCTGTTGTTCAATTTCGAGCCTCACAATATATTATGCGCCTAAATCAGACCTTCGTGTGAAAAGTTATGACCATTGGAATTTCTCGAGAGCATCCGTTGTTAAATTTGGAGCGTCTCGTTATGTTATGCGCTTGAATCGGACATCCGAGTGAGAAGTTATAACCATTTGAATATCTCGCGAGCTTTCGTTGTTCAATTTCAAGCGTCTCATTATGTTATGCGCTTGAATCGGACTTCTGGGTGAAAAGTTATGACCATTTGAATTTCTCGAGACCTTCCGTTGTTCGATTTTTAGATTCTTGATATGTGATGCGCTTGAATCGGACATCCGAGTGAGAAGTTATGACGATTTGAATATCTCTAGAGCTTCCGTTGTTCAATTTTGAGCATCTTGATATATTTTGCGCCTGAATCGGACCTACGTGTGAAAATTTATGACCATTTGAAATTATCAAGAGCTTCCCCTGTTCAATTTCGAGCGTCACGATATATGATGCACCTGAATCGGACATCCGAGTGAAAAGTTATGACCATTGGAATTTCTCGAGAGCTTTCTTTGTTCAATTTCGAGCGTCTTTATATGTCATGCGCTTGAATCGGACATCCGAGTGAAATGTTATGACCATTTGAATTTCTCGAGAGCTTCCGTTGTTCTATTCCGAGAGTCTCGTTATGTTCTGCGCTTGAATCGGACATCCGAGCAAAAAGTTATGGCCATTTGAATTTCTTGAGAGCTTCCGAGGTTAAATTTTGAGCGTCTCGATGTATTATGCGCCTAAATCGGACATCCGTTATAAAAGTTATGACCATTTGAATTTCTCGAGACCTTCCGTTGTTCGATTTCAAGCTTCTTGATATGTGATGCGCCTGAATCGGTCATCCGAATGAGAAATTATGACCATTTGAATATCTCTAGAGCTTCCATTGTTCCATTTTGAGCATTTCGATATATTATGCGCTTGAATCAGACCTACGTGTGAAAATTTATGACCATTTGAAATTATCAAGAGCTTCCCCTGTTCAATTTCGAGCGTCTCGATATGTGATGCACTTGAATCGGACATCTGAGTGAAAAGTTATGACCATTGGAATTTCTCGAGAACTTTCTGTGTTCAATTTTGAGCGTCTCGATATGTCATGCGCTTGAATCGAACATCCGAGCAAAATGTTATGACCATTTGAATTTCTCGAGAGCTTCCGAGGTTAAATTTTGAGCGTCTCGATGTATTATGCACCTAAATCGGACATCCGTTATAAAAGTTATAACCATTTGAATTTCTCGAGACCTTCCGTTGTTCGATTTCGAGCTTCTTGATATGTGATGCGCCTGAATCGGACATCCGAGTCAGAAGTTATGACCATTTGAATATCTCTAGAGCTTCCATTGTTCAATTTTGAGCATCTCGATATATTATGCGCCTGAATCGGACCTACGTGTGAAAATTTATGACCATTTGAAATTATCAAGAGCTTCCCCTGTTCATTTTCGAGCGTCTCGATATGTGATGCACCTGAATCGGACATCCGAGTGAAAAGTTATGACCATTGGAATTTCTCGAGAGCTTTCTTTGTTCAATTTCGAGCGTCTCCATATGTCATGCGCTTGAATCGGACATCCGAGTGAAATGTTTTGACCATTTGAATTTCTCGAGAGCTTCCGTTGTTCTATTCCGAGAGTCTCGTTATGTTCTGCGCTTGAATCGGACATCCGAGCAAAAAGTTATGACCATTTGAATTTCTCGAGAGCTTCCGAGGTTAAATTTTGAGCGTCTCGATGTATTATGCGCCTAAATCGAACATCCATTATAAAAGTTATGACCATTGTTCAATTTTGAGCATCTCGATATATTATGCGCCTGAATCGGACCTACGTGTGAAAATTTATGACCATTTGAAATTATCAAGAGCTTCCCCTGTTCAATTTCGAGCGTCTCGATATGTGATGCACTTGCATCGGACATCCGAGTGAAAAGTTATGACCATTGGAATTTCTCGAGAGCTTTCTTTGTTCAA
The DNA here is from genome assembly GCF_000004515.6 of Glycine max. NCBI lineage: Eukaryota > Viridiplantae > Streptophyta > Magnoliopsida > Fabales > Fabaceae > Glycine > Glycine max. The sequence continues at coordinate 20,658,893 of NC_038241.2, read as the reverse complement.
TTTCGAGCGTCTCGATATGTCATGTGCTTGAATCGGACATCCGAGTGAAATGTTATGACCATTTGAATTTCTCGAGAGCTTCCGTTGTTCTATTCCGAGCGTCTCGCTATGTTATGCGCTTGAATCGGAAATCCGAGTAAAATGTTATGACCATTTGAATTTCTCCAGAGCTTTTGATGTTAAATTTTCAGCGTCTCGAGGTATTATGTGCCTGAATCGGCTATCCGATATAAAAGTTATGACCATTTGAAATTCTCGAGAGCTTTCGTTGTTCAATTTAGAGTGTCTCGATAAGTAATGCGCCTTAATCGGACTTCTGTGTGAAAAGTTATGACCATTTGAATTTCTCGAGACCTTCCGTTGTTCAATTTTGAGCTTCTTGATATCTGATGCGCCTGAATCGGACATCCGAGTGAGAAGTTATGGCCATTTGAATTTCTTGCGAGCTTTCGTTTTTCAAGTTTGAGCGTCTCGATATGTGAAGTGGCTGAATCGGGCATTCGTGTGAAATGTTATGGCCATTTAAATTTTTTGAGATCTTCCGGTGTTCAATTTCGAGCATCTCGATATATTATGATCCCGAATCGGACTTCCGTGTGAAAAGTTATGACCATTCGAATTTCTCCAGAGTTTCCGTTGTTCAATTTCAAGCGTCTCGATATGTCATGCGCTTGAATCGGACATCCGAGTGAAATGTTATGACCATTTGAATTTCTCGAGAGCTTCCGTTGTTCTATTCCGAGCGTCTCGTTATGTTTTGCGCTTGAATCGGACATCCGAGCAAAAAGTTATGACCATTTGAATTTCTCGAGAGCTTCCCATGTTAAATTTTGAGCGTCTCGATGTATTATGCGCCTGAATCGGACATCCGTTATAAAAGTTATGACCATTTGAATTTCTCGAGACGTTCCGTTGTTCGATTTTGAGCTTCTTGATATGTGATGCGCTTGAATCGGACATCCGAGTGAGAAGTTATGACCATTTGAATATCTCTAGAGCTTCCGTTGTTCAATTTTGAGCATCTCGATATATTATGCGCCTGAATCGGACCTACGTGTGAAAATTTATGACCATTTGAAATTATCAAGAGCTTCCCCTGTTCATTTTCGAGCGTCTCGATATGTGATGCACCTGAATCGGACATCCGAGTGAAAAGTTATGACCATTGGAATTTCTCGAGAGCTTTCTTTGTTCAATTTCGAGCGTCTCCATATGTCATGCGCTTGAATCGGACATCCGAGTGAAATGTTTTGACCATTTGAATTTCTCGAGAGCTTCCGTTGTTCTATTCCGAGAGTCTCGTTATGTTCTGCGCTTGAATCGGACATCCGAGCAAAAAGTTATGACCATTTGAATTTCTCGAGAGCTTCCGAGGTTAAATTTTGAGCGTCTCGATGTATTATGCGCCTAAATCGAACATCCATTATAAAAGTTATGACCATTGTTCAATTTTGAGCATCTCGATATATTATGCGCCTGAATCGGACCTACGTGTGAAAATTTATGACCATTTGAAATTATCAAGAGCTTCCCCTGTTCAATTTCGAGCGTCTCGATATGTGATGCACTTGCATCGGACATCCGAGTGAAAAGTTATGACCATTGGAATTTCTCGAGAGCTTTCTTTGTTCAATTTCGAGCGTCTCGATATGTCATGTGCTTGAATCGGACATCCGAGTGAAATGTTATGACCATTTGAATTTCTCGAGAGCTTCCGTTGTTCTATTCCGAGCGTCTCGTTATGTTATGCGCTTGAATCGAAAATCCGAGTAAAATGTTATGACCATTTGAATTTCTCCAGAGCTTTTGATGTTAAATTTTCAGCGTCTCGAGGTATTATGTGCCTGAATCGGCTATCCGATATAAAAGTTATGACCATTTGAAATTCTCGAGAGCTTTCGTTGTTCAATTTAGAGTGTCTCGATAAGTAATGCGCCTTAATCGGACTTCTGTGTGAAAAGTTATGACCATTTGAATTTCTCGAGACCTTCCGTTGTTCAATTTTGAGCTTCTTGATATCTGATGCGCCTGAATCGGACATCCGAGTGAGAAGTTATGGCCATTTGAATTTCTTGCGAGCTTTCGTTTTTCAAGTTTGAGCGTCTCGATATGTGAAGTGGCTGAATCGGGCATTCGTGTGAAATGTTATGGCCATTTAAATTTTTTGAGATCTTCCGGTGTTCAATTTCGAGCATCTCGATATATTATGATCCCGAATCGGACTTCCGTGTGAAAAGTTATGACCATTCGAATTTCTCCAGAGTTTCCGTTGTTCAATTTCAAGCGTCTCGATATGTCATGCGCTTGAATCGGACATCCGAGTGAAATGTTATGACCATTTGAATTTCTCGAGAGCTTCCGTTGTTCTATTCCGAGAGTCTCGTTATGTTCTGCGCTTGAATCGGACATCCGAGCAAAAAGTTATGGCCATTTGAATTTCTTGAGAGCTTCCGAGGTTAAATTTTGAGCGTCTCGATGTATTATGCGCCTGAATCGGACATCCGTTATAAAAGTTATGACCATTTGAATTTCTCGAGACCTTCCGTTGTTCGATTTCAAGCTTCTTGATATGTGATGCGCCTGAATCGGTCATCCGAATGAGAAATTATGACCATTTGAATATCTCTAGGAGCTTCCATTGTTCCATTTTGAGCATCTCGATATATTATGCGCTTGAATCGGACCTACGTGTGAAAATTTATGACCATTTGAAATTATCAAGAGCTTCCCCTGTTCAATTTCGAGCGTCTCGATATGTGATGCACCTGAATCGGACATCCGAGTGAAAAGTTATGACCATTGGAATTTCTCGAGAGCTTTCTTTGTTCAATTTCGAGCGTCTCCATATGTCATGCGCTTGAATCGGACATCCGAGTGAAATGTTTTGACCATTTGAATTTCTCGAGAGCTTCCGTTGTTCTATTCCGAGAGTCTCGTTATGTTCTGCGCTTGAATCGGACATCCGAGCAAAAAGTTATGACCATTTGAATTTCTCGAGAGCTTCCGAGGTTAAATTTTGAGCGTCTCGATGTATTATGCGCCTAAATCGAACATCCATTATAAAAGTTATGACCATTGTTCAATTTTGAGCATCTCGATATATTATGCGCCTGAATCGGACCTACGTGTGAAAATTTATGACCATTTGAAATTATCAAGAGCTTCCCCTGTTCAATTTCGAGCGTCTCGATATGTGATGCACTTGCATCGGACATCCGAGTGAAAAGTTATGACCATTGGAATTTCTCGAGAGCTTTCTTTGTTCAATTTCGAGCGTCTCGATATGTCATGTGCTTGAATCGGACATCCGAGTGAAATGTTATGACCATTTGAATTTCTCGAGAGCTTCCGTTGTTCTATTCCGAGCGTCTCGTTATGTTATGCGCTTGAATCGAAAATCCGAGTAAAATGTTATGACCATTTGAATTTCTCCAGAGCTTTTGATGTTAAATTTTCAGTGTCTCGATGTATTATGCGCCTGAATCGGCTATCCGATATAAAAGTTATGACCATTTGAAATTCTCGAGAGCTTTCGTTGTTCAATTTAGAGTGTCTCGATAAGTAATGCGCCTTAATCGGACTTCTGTGTGAAAAGTTATGACCATTTGAATTTCTCGAGACCTTCCGTTGTTCAATTTTGAGCTTCTTGATATCTGATGCGCCTGAATCGGACATCCGAGTGAGAAGTTATGGCCATTTGAATTTCTTGCGAGCTTTCGTTTTTCAAGTTTGAGCGTCTCGATATGTGAAGTGGCTGAATCGGGCATTCGTGTGAAATGTTATGGCCATTTAAATTTTTTGAGATCTTCCGGTGTTCAATTTCGAGCATCTCGATATATTATGATCCCGAATCGGACTTCCGTGTGAAAAGTTATGACCATTCGAATTTCTCCAGAGTTTCCGTTGTTCAATTTCAAGCGTCTCGA